>NW_006399759.1:29499072-29508605 GCF_000299155.1 Elephantulus edwardii | reverse complement strand
TACTACACTGCCGTAGTAGTAAAGACAGCATGGTACTGGTACAATGACAGACACATAGATCAATGGAATCGAATTGAGAATCCAGAGATCAACCCAAATTCATTCTTAAAACCAAAGTTTTTCATTACTGTTCTTTTCATTTTTTCCCTTCTTATTAAATGTCCATGCTATTCCACATTCTAGGACTTTCACATAAACTGTACTTTCTACCTAGAATATCAATTGCCTTGACTCAACATCAGGAAAACAAAGATTCTCAACACTGGGCTAATTGGCAGCACCATGGTAGATTGAGAACAGATTGAAAGTGCTAATCTATGTTTGTTTGGCTCAACAATCAACACCCTTGGCATCAGGAAATCAAAAGACAAATTGTGTTGGTAAAGTTTGCTATCAAGGAGAGGTTGCAAAAGTGCAATGATGTCAGTTTAGAGACTAAGGTAGCCTGATTCAGGCGATGATCTTTGCAGTAACTTGCTCCACATCAGAAAGCTGGATAATGACCATGAATTACAGAAGAAGAATTGATGGTTTTAAGTTGGTTTATTAGAGAATAGCATTCAACATATCATGGACTGCCAAGAGAATAAACCAGTCTGTCCCAGAGATGGTAAAACCAAGGTTTTCCTTGGATACAAGGATACCGAAGCTCTGTCTCAAATACTTCAGACATGGGGCAGAAGGGACTAATCCTTAGAGAAGGATATCATGCTTGGAAGGGTGGAATGAGGGCACAGGAGAGGAAGAGCCTAGAGAATGTGGACTGACACAATAAATGGGGTAATGAGGGAACATGCATCAGAGGCAGTGAGATTGACTAAGAATAGGGCAGCATTCAAAGCTATTGTGCATAGGGTCACTGTGAGCCGCAGTCAAAACAATGGCACATAACAACTAAAGCAACCATGGGAAAGACTTTACTTTTCCATAGCTAACTCAAACGTTACCGTTATATAGTTGCCTGGTATCTTCTATTTCTGATATGGTTATTTCTATAATACTTAGGAATTAAAATTGATAAGATAGTGTGCTATTTAAATGTCAGTGATGACAGAAAAAGAGTTAGTTCTCATTTAATTTCTACTCAGCACTCAACTAAAAGGGAGAGGAACTGAGGGAGATGTAAGCTAGCGAGAAAGCCTATGAGGTGGGCAATAAGGCAAACATTCCTAATAAGTTAAAGGAGAAAAGTGTTAAGGTGACCAAGTCAAGGAAAATGGTAAAAAGAAGAATGAGGGAGGAGGAGAGTGGGGAAGGGGAATTAGATGAAAACCAGAAAACAGTAAAGGAGATGGAGAGAAAGAAGAATCACATTACCAAGGTTTTAAATAATAAGATGATATGCTTTGTTTTATTGTGCTACTGGTTATGCTCAAAAAAAGATCTGAATTTCTACAAGCCTTTACAGCTACCCCATCTCTCAGGTCAAACAGAGAGGTAGATCTCCTGACAAGGACAGGGAGGTAGGTATGAATCTTACTTGTGGGTCACTTCCAGCAATGAAGAACTTGGAGAAGATAATTTATAAGAGGGAGAATTGAAGAAAGCTTTATTATAGATGGTTATCCAGTAGCAGTTCTCAGAGACTAGAGAAAAACACCCCTGAGAAACCAGAATAAACTTCAGAGTAAGTACTCGGGGCAGTGGGGCGGCAATAGGGCTTAGGACCAAAAAGGCCACTGCACATGACTGAGTCTCAAAAAATAACTACTGTTAAGGACATTGTTTAGGTCATTATGAACAAAGAGCTATAGAAGTGTTGTGTAACTAGTTGCTCCATGACTTGGTTGTGTAAGATATTTTGTTTTTTAAAATAATTTTCACTGAGACACTTTGATCACATGTAAATAGGGAATAATAATGCCATGTCTTTCAGCTATTGTTAAGATCTGATGCTATTTAAAAGTACTCACACGATGTCTTTTACACATGCCAGATGCTCAATTAAGGTGGACCACTATTACGTCCCTTCACTGATTGCTCATTCTGTTTTATGATTCTTGGCTGCAACAGAATCGATCTAGGCTAGGGAGTAGAAATACAGATTCTATGGAAGCAATTCAAGATCTAGCTGCCCAGAAATAGAGACAGGAGGGCAAAGGCAGGGAAGTTAAGTCATAGAACACACAGAATTGTAATATTCATGCTTGAATATTTTTCTAGTTGAATATGAATCTCCATTGATGAGAACAATGATGGCAGACAGTCATCTGCCATTACTGCCAAGTGTTCCAGTGATGATGAATCCCTGAAACCTGGATCTGTGGCAACAGAGGAGACTCAGAATGTTCAGAGCTGGCATGTGACCATGGCCAACTCACCAATCATTCTGAGAAAGGGCAATTACTCACATTTTTATGGACACCTAACAGCTAACATAGCAGCTTGCTTGAAAGACAGAAACATCCTTTTGGATGCAAATTATGTAATGAGGGAGTTGCTTGACTAAGCACATTTTGGGTTGATGGAAAACAGACCCTTCTGTCATCAGGAGCAGCAACTGCCTGCATTAAGATTAAACTATGTATATTGCTGACTGCCCTACATTTTTGCATCAAAAAGGGAGCCGAGAAATGACATTTGCAGTAATTTGGCTAAGGGCTATAGCAACCTAATTAGAAATGTTCAGTTCTACAAGTTCACAAAATTGTATTGTGGCAATCGCTCTTGGGAGGAAAAAAAAATTCAATTCTGAAAATGCAATAAGCAAAATCCGAAACGGGCAGATAACTTAACACGTGTTCTGAAGATAAGTACTGTATTAGAAGCAGAAGCACAAAAAAGCTCCAGGGCTCCTGAGGCAGTAAGAACGAAACCATTATGTTCTCAGAGTCAGATTGTTCTGTCAGGATGTGCCTGGTTTGGCCGTGGCAGCCCTTGTACCCTCAGCTTGCATGTACCATTCAGAGATTTATTTTCTCCCTAGTTCATGCACCTTATTTCCCTCCCACAGTCTCTCCAGGACAGAGGTTCCTGAATTTCAGATAAGAGTGCCCAAAAGTGATGCCACATGCTTGATACAAGCACCAAACTTGTTTGGATTCATTTCTTGCCATTCATTCACTCGATGTATGTGGTCTGAATGCCTGCTCTGTGCCAGGTAATCTCTCCCCACCTATTTTCAAATACTTAAAACCTCTCTTAGGGAAGACCCTCTAAATTTTATCACTGTAGCCACCACTACATTAAATGGGAATTGATTTTCAGTCTATATCACCAGTGCTCAAACCTGGCTGTGCATCAGAATAAATTCAGGGGATTTTTAAAATACGCTGGTGCTTGAACTTCATCAGTGACGTCACTGGGGTTGGAGTCACTGAAAGACCTCCTGTCCTAGACCATACAGAATTTTAGTTACTTTTAGTATAAATTATAATCACAGAATAAAATATGATTTAGTTGTCAATTGTATAAACATAATCTTTCTGAGATTATATGAATACAATTAAATTGTTTTACAATAGTCTTCCACATTATCAGTTTTTACACTAGTAACTGAGCCAAGTTTTATCTTATTTTTTTCCTTCTCCTTCAGTTACTATATTAAAGTCATTACACAGGTTCACAAATGGTAATTATCAGAAAATTTGACAAAATTAATGACTGTATATAGAAAAACAACACAACCACAAACACCAACAGCAACAAAAACCTCTATATAGCAAGTACAGGAGAAATCATGAGAGTCAAGGTATTGCAGTTAAATAGTAACAATAGCTCTGACCAGAGCAATTAGAAGTTCAAAAAATAAATTAGCCAGGTTTTGCTCTTGTAGTTATACAGATATGTATCAACTTGGCCAATAAAAAATGTTTTTACTGTTACAAGTAATATAGGATATTATATAAAAATTTATAAATTTCTGTTGAAACATTGTACAATATTTAATAGATATTGCATAGACAGTCATTCTGATGTCAGCAGTGTCATCTGGTATGGTCCACATCCCACAGTCACCCAGGTACCATTACTAAACTCCATACTGAATCATTCTAATTAGAAAGCAGTGGCGAGCTTTAAAATATTAGTGTATCTTCAGATATTTCCAGAAGGTTTTTATATGAAGACACATTTGAGACCTGTTATGCTGTCTCACTGATCCTCAAGGTTGAATATAAGACAGTGGCCTCCAAAGTTCATTAGTTTTGTAATCTCCCAGGTCTGGAAATGCTGATTCTCTGATTGAGAGTATCAGCTCTAAACAAATTCTACTTATACAGAAAGAACAAGAGAGAAAGACTGTTGTGAGCCATCTGGGTGGAAAGGAAGCCTTGTGCCCAGTTGCTAACCTATATACTTCTGAGGGTGAATTAAGTGGTGGGGAAAAGTGGAATTACAATGGCCACTTCTGGACTAAAACCACAAGGCTGTGATTTTTATGACAGTAAATTGCAGATACCTGTCTCCAGTGGAGTTGATGGGAGCTTCTAAACACCAACTTTTTAGTTAGCTTTTAACCACTAAGGTTCCTTTTTACAGGGATCAAAACCAAACCCACTTCCATTGAGTCAGCTATGACTCATAGCAACCCTTCATTGCATTTCCAATCCTGTATGTCTATGTGAGATGATTGCCCATCTTTCTCTCTCAGAGCAACTGGTATATTTGAATCACCAACTTTCAACATAACGCATTATGAACCACACCACCAGAACTCTTTTTTTAGAGAAGGAAGTAGCAAACCATTGAATACAGTGAATCATACTTGTTTCTAGTTTCCCAGCCATTATTAAATTCTAGTCTTTGTTGCCACCTCATCCTCTGTGTAAAAACCATAGTGTCTATTACTTTGCATGTAAACAGCTTCATTTAAAGTCCTCTTTTTTCCTGTGTTCATTCACTTGTATCTGCCTTTTTCTTCTCAACTTTCTTGTTGATGATATTGTTAGTTCCTATCCATAATAACCCCAAGTAAAATATGATCCAGCTATTTTAGTCCATCAAGTTTTAAGTGGCTAAATTTCCCAAAAACCAGGTCTTTCTTTCTATTCTGGGCTTGGAAATTCCACTGAAATCTGTTCAGCAGTATGCAAACCTTAATAACAGACCAGAAGGAGCAGTCCAGATGTTTTTGCCAGAAATTGAACATATTTTCCTTCATTTTCTATTTCACTTCAGCATGTCTCTTTACAGATGATCACATCAATATTCAGCAATGCTACGAACTATAGCTTGTAGGCAAATTCTACCTGCTGCCTATTTTCATAGAAATCACAGCCACTACTCTGGTTAGATAGCACTTTGAACCACGACGACCAAGCTAGTAGCAGTTTCTTTTCACTCCTTCCCTTTCTCTGCTCCTGGAGTTCCATTCTGAAGCACAGCTAAGCGTCATGCTGCTCAGAATTCAAACTGGCCACAGCTTACTTATTAGGGTTCCTGCTGCTGGCAACTGGTAGACATCAAGTAGAAGAGTCTTTGTCCAAAATCAGCAAGTCAGGAAGTCACTGCACCCTGGCCAATTTCCCAAGTAGAAAAGGCCAGGCTTTATGGGAGAAGGTAAAGGGCAATTGTGGTTTTAGTCCAGAAGTGGCCATTGTAATTCCACTTTTCCCCACCACTTAATTCACCCTCAGAAGTATATAGGTTAGCAACTGGGCACAAGGCTTCCTTTCCACCCAGATGGCTCACAACAGTCTTTCTCTCTTGTTCTTTCTGTATAAATATAATCTCTTTTACTTAGTCTCTTGGCTCATTAAGTCCAATATTCACAGTGAGCCCCTTTAGAGGAAGTTACAGATCCTTGTTTTAAAAAATATCAACTTCTTCCAACTCGACCGCACCTAACAACAATGGCAATCATAAAAGCTACTAAAGAAAGCTGTGAGAAATAAGAAGAAATGATAATCTTTCTGGAAGGCATTTTTTTGCTTTTTGTAGTAAGAATTGATAGGATTTGGACCAAACTTACTAGCAACACATTTTTTAGACATTTTAAAAGCATACAGGATGACCTGGCTCCACCACTGGCCTAGTGGTAACCAAGATTACAACTCCAGTTATATTGTAGTTAAAAAATACAGAAAAACAACAACAAAAGATCAGTAAGGATGAAACCATAGAAACTTCAAAAACTACTGCCTGACAAATCCAGACTTGAAACTAAAAACACTTTCTGAGGCTACCTTCCGGCCAAGTAACAAATAATTGGAAGAACGTGCTCCTAGAAAAAAGCAACTCTAAGAGACCAAAAGGGCAACATTTGCCTAAAACCAAAAGCAGACCAAGAGGGAAATGGATCTTGGACATTTGGGCTGTTTCCATGTTTGTGCAATGGTGAATAATGCTGCTCTGAACATTTGTGTACAAATCTCCATTTGTGTCTCCTTAGGGTATATGCCTAGTAGTAGAATAGCTGAGTCATATGAAGTTTCTATGTTCAGCTTTTTGAGAAAATGCCAAGCTGTGTCCCAGAGTGGTTGCACCATTTTACAATCCAACAATGTATGCGAGTTCCTACCTCTGTACATTTATTGCTTACTGCCCTGCTAAAATTTGCCACCGTTACTGGGGTAAGATGGTAGCTCATTGTGATTTTGATTTGCATCTCTCTTATTTCCAGGGATTGTGAGAGTTTCTTCATGTGTCTGTTGGTAATCAAAATGTTTTCCTCCATGAAAAGCCTTTTGCCCATTTGGTAATTGAGCTATAAGTTTTTCTTCTGGAAGCCCAGCAGTACTCTGTAAACTTTTGTTAAGAGACCCTTGTCTTAGATGGTATTTCCAAATGTCTTTTCCTGGTCAGTAGGTTTTCTTTTCTTACTATTAGAAAAGGTTTTGATGCACCCAAGAATTTCCCACAGCCAAATGGATTGAGAAACTGGTATATTCATGTAACAGAATATTATGCAACACTCAGGAACAAGTATTTCAAAAAATGCTGCGTAAGTTGGGAGAAACTGTAAAACACTATGCTGACTGAACTAACTCAGTCTCATAAGGAAAAATACTGCGTGTTAAACCTATACTTGGACAGGAGGCAGTCATCAGAACAGAGCAAGGAAACACCGCATGGTTCAAAATTAGGAAGGGTGCATGCCAGGGGCTGTATCCTGTCTCCATACCTTTACAATCTTTATGCAGAATAGCTTATCCAGGAGGCTGGGCTCTATGAGGAGAAATGTGGCATCAGGATTGGAGGAAGAATCATCAACAATCTTCATTATATAGATGACACAACCTTGCTTGCTAAAACTGAAGAGGACCTGAAGGACTTGCTGTGGAAGGTCAAGGACTCCAGCCTTGGGTATGGATTGAGACTCAATATCAAGAAAACAAAGATTCTCACCACTGGGCTGATTGGCAGAATCAGGATGGATGGTGAAGAGATTTAGATTGTTCAGTTTTGCTTTGCTTGGATCCACAGTCAACACTCTTGGCACCAGCAGCCAGGAAATTAAAAGACGTATTGCAATGGGAAAGTCTGTTGTTAGAGACCTCTCTAAAGTGCTGAAGATGTGCTTGATACATGCATGGTCTTTGCAATTACTTGCTATGAATTGAAGAGCTGGATGTTGACTAGGGATGACAGAGGGAGAATTGATGCCTTGGACCTATGGTGTTAGAGTATTCAATATACCATGAACTGCTAGAAAGACCAACAGGTTTGTCCTGGAGAGGGTGAAACCAGGCTGCTCCTTGGAGGCAAGGATTCTGAAGCTTTGTCTGCCATATTTTGGACATGTTGCAAGGAGGGACCAGTCCTTGGAGAGGGACAGTGCAGGATAGGAAGACCCTCTATGAGTAGGATTGATTTAGTGACTGGGGTAATAATGAGGCCAGGTGTGTCAGAGATGGTGAGATTGGCACAAGATAGGGCAGAGTTTATGGCTGTTGTACATAGGGTCGCTATAACAACAACAACAAAACCCTTATTGTAAAAATAGAAGGATAACTAGTAAAATATGTATAGGAATCCAAGGGGGTCTGGGGTGGGAGCAGAGGAGTGGGAATGGGTAAAATCACAAGGTTGCATACTTTGGTGGGTGGAGGGAGTGGGTAAAGGAAATAGGAAAGATCTGGAAGGGACCTGAAAAGACAAGATAATGGTGGGCTTAGTTCAATGGTAATTAATTTATATAACCTAATGAATGGGAATGATTGCATGAAACATAAGGTGAATGAAGAATGATGTAAAACACAATGAATATGAACTTTGTAAGCAAATCAATAGAATTTTTTTTTTAAAATAAAGTTAACTTTGACAAGAGGGAAAAGGAAACTCAGGGAAGAAGTAGGAAAAAAGTACATTGCAGGAACTGAAACCAATGCCACAGAACAATTTGTAATTGGGGAAAATGCATTTGTTATGTAAACTGTAAATTTTCTCTCAAAGCACAGTAAATTGTGGCAAGTTTTATTTAATATACTCTTCTTTAAAGTGTCTATGGAAAATTCCTTAGAAACTTTTGAAAATGGTCCCACGATATCACTATATTTTAGTGCTCTAGCTTGCACAACTGAAGATTTGTACAGCCATGATCATATCAACATTATTCACAATAGCAAGAAAATGGAAATGGCCAAAATGCCCATCAACAAATGAATAGACTAAAAAATGACTAAATTCACAAAATGGAATACTATACAACACGAAGGAACAATAATTTTGTTATGTATTACATAACATGAGAGAGTCTAGAGAGCATGATACTGAATGAACTCAGTCTTAAACCATTATTGTAAAAATAGAAGTGTAACTCTAGTATGACCCAGCAATTGCCTAAAAGTCCAAAAAGGGAAGGGAGTATGACATGGGGATGGGGTGGTGGGGGGGAATCATTAGGATAACTGAATTTGAAGGGTGGATAGATTGGGAGGACTGAATAAATTAGGAAAAATCTATTTGGGACCTGAAAAGATGCCTAATAGCAGGTATAGAATAATGGTGAGTAATTTTATAAAACACAATGTGTATGGATGATTATATGAAGCACAGTATTAAGGAAGGAATGAGTGAAACAAAATGTACCTGAATAAAACACAATATATGTCATTGTTGTTGTTGTTGTTATGTGCCATCGAGTTGCTTGTGACTCATAGCGACCCTATGTACAACAGCCCTAAACCCTGCTCTATCCCGTGCCAATAGCACTGCCTCTGACACTCCCATCCCAATTACCCCAGTCATTGAATCAATCCACCTCATAGAGGGCCTTCCCCTCCTGCGCTGTCCCTCCACCCTCTCAAGCATGATGTCCCTCTCCAAGGACCTGTCCCTCCTTAAAACATGTCCAAAGAATGTCAGACGAAGCCTCAGAATCCTTGCCTCCAAGGAGCAGCCTGGTTTAACCCTCTCCAGAATGAATAGTAGATTACCTTAAGTAATAATTTTAGCATTGTCTTATTTATATACCTATTTAAGAGGTGTAAAACTTTTTTAGGAAGGTGCAGGGACACATGATGTCTCAATTTATGAAAAAAAGTTGAGAGAGGAGGAGAAATATGTGTTCCTAGCTGCTTATATATTGTTGTCGTTGTTGTTGTTATGTGCCGTCGAGTCACTTGCGACTCATAGCGACCCTATGTACAACA
>NW_006399759.1:29486032-29498707 GCF_000299155.1 Elephantulus edwardii | reverse complement strand
GTGTGTGTGTGTGTGTGTGTGTGTGTATGTGGTTATTAACATTTGCCAAGAGTTTATCTGAATTTGCTTAAGATTGACGAGATACTTACTGATAAGAGTCTTATTCTCATTGCTTGAGTTTCCTGCTCATCAGACAACATGGATTCATCCTATGGCTTGGAAAAAAAAGAAAAAAGCGCATGACTACATTTTTTCTTGTTTTATGCCTGTCTGAAGTGTGACTGGGTTCACAAAAAGTAAATTAAAGTAGACCTAGTCTATCTGATAGACTTCCTTCAACAAGTATTTCTAAATGAAAGAATATGCCATAGTAGTTACTAAGACTTTGGTCAGACTAGATTTTTCTGCTACACATTATTTCTTATGTGACTTTGAGCAATTTACTTAACTTCTTTTTTTTTGTGGGGGGAAGGATTTCCATTCATTCATTGTTGCACTTTTCTCCCTGCCCACCCCTCCCCCCTAGTACACTACCCTCTTGGAAAAGTAAAAGAAAAAGTCTTTCATTGTTTTACAATCCCTCCCCCTAGATCCACTTCACTATGCAGTCATTACTCTGGACTCTAGTTACGACAAAAATATCTAATAACATATCACTTTTAAAGAGTTTTCTCCCTCATCTATTTCAATGCAGTATCCATTATTGAACCTATCTTTCTCTGTCTCCCCCCAACCCCGAGGTCAGTCCTGTTAACAACAGTGGCACCATGAGTATTTGTCCTTTTGTGACTGAGATACGTAACTCAGAATAATGTTCTCCAGGGTCATCCATTTTGGATAATATTGCATGAAGTTCCTTGTTTTCAATGTGGCATAGTACTCCATTTTGTGAGTATACCACAGATTCTCTATCCATTTGTTTGTTGATGGGCACTTAAGTTGTTTCAACTCCTTGCTATTGTGAATGAAGCTGCAATAAACATGGGTGAGCATATATATCTGCTTGGATGTCAATTATGGTTTCTTTCTGGTATATTCTCAGTAATGGAATTGCTGGGTCAAATGGTATTTCTATTTGCAACTTTTTGAGAAAGTGCCATACCGCCTTCCACAGGGGTTGCACCATTTTACATTCCCACCAACAGTGAATAAGGGTTCCAGTTTCTCCACAACCTCGCCAGCATTTGTTGCTTGCTGTTCTGTTAAATTTTGCTATTCTGACTGGGGTGAGATGGTATCTCATAGTTGTTTTGATTTGCATCTTAGAGCTAGGGATTCTGAACATTTCTTCATGTGCTTGTTAGCTATCTGAATGTCTTCTTTGGTGAAGTGTCTATTCATATCCTGTGCCCATTTTTCTATTGGATTATTTACCTTTATCTTGTTGTGGTGCTCAAGTATTTTGTAAATTCTGCATATAAGTCCCATATCTGATATGTCATTACTAAATACCTTTTCCCAGTCTATGGCTTCTCTTTTTACCCTGTTGGAGAAGTTTTTGGATGTGCATAGGGATTTGATTCTTAGAAGATCCTATTCATCTACTTTATCTTCTCCTGGTTGTAGGTTTTTCAGGATACTTGGAAGACCATTTATGCTATGGATTAGGATTTCTAGCATTCTTCCAAGTTTTTCTTTAATGAAGCTTATAGTCCTTGGTTTTAGTCCTTGGTCTATGATCCACCTTGAGTTGGTTTTTGTATATGGAGTGAGGTGTGGATCTTGCTTGAGTCTTCTGCAGATACTTTTCCAATTTTGCCAGCACCATTTATTAAAAAGGCTCTCTTTTCTCCACTTAACTGATTTCAGCTCCTTGTCAAAAATAAATTGACCATAGATAGAAGGGCCATCTCTGGGTTCTCAATTCTATTCCATTGATCTATGTGTCTGTCATTGTACCAGTACCATGCTGTCTTAACCACCATGGCAGTGTAGGAGGATTTTAAATCAGGGAGTGAGAAACCTCCTACCTTTCTTCTATTTTTAAGGAGTGCTTCCAATACCCTTTCCTAATTAAAACACTCAACAAAATAGGATTAGAGGGGAATTTCTTCAACATAGTAAAAAATACTTATGCAAACCTGAGAGCTAACACTGTTCTCAATAGAGAGAGGTTAAAGGCATTCCCTTTAAGAACAGGAATTAGGCAAGGATGCCCACTATCACTTCTCTTATTCAATATTGTATTGGAAGTCTTAGTGATACCAGTAAGACAAGGCAATAAAAGGTATCCAAATTGGCAAAGAGGAGGTAAAATTATCTCTCTATGCAGATGATATGATGGGATACTTAGAAAACCCTGAAGATTCAGAAAGAAAACTATTGGACACAGTGGACCAATTCAGCAAAGTAGCAGGATACAAGATCAACATACAAAAATCAGTTGCATTTCTGTACAGTGGCAAAGGGAATACAGAACCGGAGCTAAGAAAATCAATTCCATTCACAATAGCTAATCACAAGATTAAATACTTGGGAGTAAATTTAACCAGAAGCACAAAAGAGCTATTCAAAGAAAATTACAAAACATTACTACAAGAAACAAAAGAGACCTGGAGTAGTGGAAGAATATCCCTTGCTCATGGATAGGAACACTCAATATTGTGAAAATGGCAATACTACCAAAGGCAATTTACAAATTTAATGCAAGCCCAATACAAACACAAATCCCATTCTTCAACGAGATGCAATTTACTTAACTTCTTTTAGCCTCCATTTTCTTGTCTGCTAATTATCTATTATTACATATAATAGCAGTTCCAATCTTAGAGTTCTCAAAAAGTATTACTTTCCCTGTTTAACTGATACTGTATAGGGCCACTATGCTTCTTATGGAGCTCTGGTGGCCTAGTGGTAAGGAGTTGTGCCACTAGCTTGAAGCACTTACCAATTAAAATCAAAGAGTGGAAGATTCTCAACTGGCTGGTTGACATAGTGACTTTAACAGCGTGCTTGAGTCTGTCAGAGATTGTGAGGATGGCACAGCAGTAGGTCTTTCATCATGTCTCCATACTTTTTCAATCTATGTGCACAACAGATCATTCAGGAAAGAGGTCTTTATGAAGAAGAATGTGGCATTAGGATTGGAGAAATCTTATTGACAACCTATGTTACGCAGATGACACACCTTGCTTGCTGAAACTGAAGAAGACCTGAAGCACTTATTACAGAAGGTAAAGGACTGTAGCCTTCACTATGAATCAAAGCTCAATATCAAGAAGACAAAGATCTCCCCACTTGGCCAATTGACAGCACTATGATAGCTGGAGAAGTGATTGAGGTTGTTAACAGTCATAGCTTGCTAGACTTCATAATCAACACTCTTAATGCCAGCATTTAGGAAATCAAAAGGCAAATTGCATTGGGAAAATCTGCTGTCAGGACCTCTCCAGAGTACTGAAAAGCAACAAAGTCAGTCTAGAGACAATAAAGCACCTAAGCCAGGCCAGAGTCTTCACAATTACTTGCTATTGTCAGAGAACTGGACAACAACTAAGGATGGCAGAAGAAGAATCAATATCTGATTTATGGTGCTAGAGAAGAGTCTTAAACATAGAATTAACTGCCAAGAAAACAAATATGTCTATCTTGGAGAGGGTGAAACCAAGTCTTTCCTTGGAGGCAAGGATTTTGAAGTTTCGTCTCACATACTTTAGGCACAAGGACGAGAGAGACTCGTCCTTGGAGCAGAACATCATGCTTGGAAGGGTAGAGGGACAGAGCAGGAGAGGAAGACCCCATATGAGATGGATTGATACAGGGGCAAAGGAAGTTCTTGTGTTGAAATTAGTGAGAATGGCTCAGGAAAGGACAGGGTTCAGAATTGTAGCACATAAAGTTGTTATGGATTGCAGGCGATTCAATGGCACATAACAACAGCTCAACTGCACATAACAATAACAACATTATTTGCAGTGCAGATTATACCTCAACATAAAAATTAAAATCTATACAACTGACCAATTAAATGCCATGTTGCTAAATAAAAAAAAAAAGATTCAAGTTGTTAAGGATTTAATTTTATTTGAGTCTAGCACTCATTTGAATCAGCATTCATAGATGGAAATAACAATCAAGAAATAAAAAGGCCTATTATATTAGACAAATGTAGTGTAAAAAGTGCTAAAGAGTGGGAGTCTTACTTTAAAGATTAAAGTGTGACTGACACAATCCGAAGTATTTTTAATTTTTCATATGCTGTTATTGTCTGTACACTGGCAATTTACAGTGACACCCTGATGGGAGTAAGCACCACGCAGACACACTACTCTGGGAGAGGATCAGAGAGTCAATTCAGCTCAATTTTATTGGGATAAGCAGTGCACTTATATACACAGGAAGGCAGGATAGGGCGGGCTTACAGACATGGGGCATGCGGATTGGTCAGGAGAAACTCAGTCTCATGTGGACCAATCCCAGCTCAACAGACGCAACAGCGTTCTTCCCTGGTGGTGAGCTTTCTCAAGCCAGTACAGCCAAACACAGGGGAGTTTTCTCTACCCCATATTAAAGGCCATTGGGAGGCTTGCACTTATTTGGAGCTTAGACATTCTGTCCTGGCCAGAGACACTCCCTTCCTCCCCAACATTCCGAAACAATATGCATATGAAAGTTGGACAATGATTAAGGAAGTTGTTGTTTTTGTTGTTGTTATGTGCTGTCAAGTCACCTGCGACTCCCAACTATGGGAAGCCAAACTTTATACCAAATATTATACAAAAACCCTTGTTCAAGAATTGAAGGAATTATAGATTTATGTTAGGATTTCTCTTGTGGCAGATCCTAGAAAATGAGCTGTTTGTTCCCTGCAAGACAGGAGACAGACAGCAAGGGGCCCCCTACAGAGGGAGTGTTGCTTCCTGAGCTGGAGTTCACCCTGAGGCATTAAGATTCATAGTTGCGGGTAAACCAAATTCTTGCATTTATGAATCCCTCCTTCCTGATCAAGCAGAAGGTTTTCAATAGAAAGAGCTTGACTTCATTTGCATTTAATTCTCTTTGTGATGTACTTCCTGGTAATTTTCAACAAAGATATAGAGAAGCTTGGCTTAGAGTCTTCAGTCTAGAACTGCTGGCCCCCTGTTTTATGCTCTCTGCTCTATCACATTCCTGGCTGTTTGTCTCTTTATTAATAATTATAAAATTATTCCATTCTTTGGGACCCTCGGTCTGCAACACCCAACAACCCTGTGTCCAACAGCCCTAAACCCTGCTCTGTCCTGTGCCAATCTCACTGTCTCTGACACATCCACTCCAATTACCCCAGCCACTGAAACAATCCACCTCACAGAGGGTCTTCCCCTCCTGTGCTGTCCCTCCACCCTCCCAAGCATGACATCCCTCTCCAAGGGCAAGTCCCTCCTTGCAACATGTCCAAAGTATGTCAAATGAAGCCTTAGAATCCTTGTCTCCAAGGACCAGCCTGGTTTAACCCTCTCCAGGACAAACCTGTTCATTTTCTTAGCAGTCCATGGTATATCCAACACTCTTCTCCAGCACCACAGCTCAAAGGCATCAATTCTCCTTCTATCCTCCCTATTCATTGTCTAGCTCTCTGATGCATAGCAAATAACTACAAAGACCATGGCCTGTATCAAGTGCACCTTAGTCTCCAGAGTGACACCATCACTCTTCAGTACTTTGGAGAGGTCCCTAACAGCAGACTTTCCCATCATAATATGTCTTTTAATTTCCTGACTGCTGGTGACAAGAGTGTTGACTGTGGAGCCAAGCAAACTAAAACTGTGAACAATCTCAATCTCTTCACCATCCATCCTGATGCTTCCAATTGGCCCAGTAGAAGACTGAAGGATAATTAATGCCTTTCATATGTGGTGTTAGAGATGAGTACGTAATGTAGTACTATGGACTACAGAAAACCAAAGATATTTATCTTGAAAGTCATGCTGTCAGAGTGGTCCTTAGTATCTAGAATAATGAGACTTCATATCACATACTTTGAACATGTTATCTGAAGGAGCCAGTATCTAGAGAATAATATCAAGCTTGGAAAAGTAGCGGTCCAGTGGAAAGAGGAAAGCCTTCAATGAAATACGTTCACACAATGACTAACAGTGCCCTCAAGTATAGCAGAGATTGTGAGGGTTATCAGGAACAGTGAGGGTTTTATTCTGTCATACATAGGGTTCTCTTGAGGTGGAACTGACTCTAAGTCCCTTAACAATAATAACACTGTTAGGGCTAAGAATCACTTTTCTGAGTATGACTGTACACAAGGGAGTCAATTTAACAAGTTAACAATTTATTGCCATCCAGACGTGATTAAGAGCTGATTCCCCACCTTGCACCCCCTAGGTTTTAAGGCTGGAAATCACGGTAAAGGAAATTGTCCATCTTTTTCTGTTGTAGTTGCTAGTAGAGTCAAATGAAGAGAGAGGCTTGATCTTTTTATCAACAGTGTAAACTAAGTAAGTGCCACTAAGAGTTCCCCAATTAAACAAGAAGACTGCCAAATACAGCCAGATATGCACAATCCAAAAAGAATAAAATTGATGTATGGGCCCTTCAAAAGATTAAATCCCTTTGCACATCAAAAAAATTTTCAACAGAGTGAAGAGAAAAATCTACTGACTAGGGAAAAAACATTTGGTAATATCATTTCAGACAAGGGTCTCATATCAAAAGTTTACTGAATCATACAGAACCACTACAAGAAAAAGATGATTACACAATTACAAAATGGGCAAAAGACATGGAAAGAATTTTCAGAGGAAGACATACAGATGGCCAACAGACACATGAAGAAATGCTAAAAATCACTGGCAATATGAGAGATGCAAATCAAAACCACAGTGAGATACCATCTCACTCCAGTAGCAGTGCAGAGTTTAACAGGACAGCAGACAATAAATGATGGAGAGAATGTGGAGAGATTGGGACTTTCATGTACTGTTGGTGGGTTGTGAAATGGTATAACCCATTTGGAAGGCAGTTTGGGGTTTCCTCAGAAAGCTGAACATAGAAATTCTATATGGCCCACCTAGTCTACTGCTTGGAATATACCTCAAGAGAATTAAAACTGAGGCACAAACAGACACTCATATACAAACGTCCAGAGCAGCATTATTCACCATCACAAGAACAAGGAAATAGCCGAAATGTCTAACCACGATGGAATGGATGATGTAATACTATGCAGCACGCAGCAACAGTGATTTTGTAAATCACTACCTAACTTGAGAGGGACTGGAATGTGTTATGTGCTGAGTGAACTAACTCAGTCCCTTATCGTAGACCATGTATAATAATCCAAGGAGGGGAAGAGAGGGAGCAGAGGGGTGAGGATGGCTGAAAGGGGTGAGTAGTGGTTAAACTAACAATGAATAACGTTGAAAGGATCATAATAAATTATTAACACATGGAGCTCTGGTTTCCTAATTGGTAGGAAGTTGCACTGTCCACCTAAAGACAGACAGTTCAAATCAACCTATTGCTCCTCAGAAGAAAGATTGCACAATGCCTCTTGTGCAATTAACAACCTCTGAAAACCGATTAGAGAGTCAGCAATGAGTTGATTTCAACTGAACAGCAATGAGTGAGTTGAATGAGAGAACATTGTGAAGAATGGGATATCTAGAACACTCAATCATGCCTATGTGGAATCTATACGTAGACCAAGAAACCATGATCAAGGGGACATTGCATAGTTTAAAGCCAGAAAAGGTATGCATTAAAGCTGTATAATCTCACTATACTTATTCAGTTTGTATGCTGAGTAAATAAAGAAGCTGAACCATTTGAACAGAAGACAGTTTCAAGATTGAAGGAAGACTCATAACAGCCTGCATTAAGCAAGTATTATGACCTTGCTTGCTGACAATAATGTTAATTTGAAGTAATTGCTGCAAGATATTGAAGGCTCCTCCCTTCAGTAAGGATTATACTTCCACATGAAGAAAGTAAAATTCCTCACAATTGGACCAATATTCTATTTTTTTATAAATTGATATAAGATTTGATTTTTCAAGGAATTAATTTTATTTGGATCCAAAATTTACATCTGTGGAAGCAGCAGTCAAATTAAGTAACATACTGAATTGTGAAATTCTGATATCTAGCAACTCTTTAATGTGCTAATAAACAAGTCAGTCAGTTTCAAGACAAAGGTGACCAAGTCTTGGTAATTTCAATTTCTTCATAAGTAAGTGAATGTTGGACAATGAAAACAAGGATGTCTTTGATTTGTGTCATTAATGAAAAATATTGAATACAACATGGACTGCCTAAAGAATAAACAAATCTGTCTTGAAATAAATGCAGCCAAAGTGCTCTTTAGAATTAAGGGTAGTGGGACTCATTACTTCTTTGACATAGGATAGCCCATTTTCTACTGTTAAGTTACCTCTAAAATACTCAAGAGAAAGGAAGTCTATCTAAAGACTAAGGTACAGATGACATAAACCTTGGCATTTTCAAGAGTTTCATATGCATGTGAAAGTTCAAATATGAATAAGAAAGACCAAAGAAGACTCAAGTTCTTTGAATTCTGGTGCTAATGAAAAGTATTGAAGTATGCTAGTATCAAAAGAAAAAGACTCCTTTAAGAAGCAGTGTAGCGAGAATACTCCTTAGAAGCAAGTGTGGAATTTCTGAGTCAAACGATATTTCTATTCCAACGTTTTTGAGAAACCACGATACCACTTTCCTTAATGGTTACACCATTTCATACGCCCACCAGCAGTGAATAAGTGCAATTCCATTTACTGGGAATATAGCCTAAAGAAACGAGAGCTGCCACTCAAACAGATATGTGCACACCCACATCTATAGCTGTATTACTCACAATAGGAAAGAGATGGAAGCAACCCAAGTGCCCATAAACGAATGGATAGAAAAACTACAGTATATTGACACAATGGAATACTAAGCAGGACTGAAAACCAAGGAACTCATAAAACATTACACAGCATGGGTGACACTGAAGGACATTATGCTGAGGTAAATATTTCAGTCACAAAAGGACAAATACAGCATAACACCACTGTTATAAAACAGGATTGACATGGGGCTGGAGGAAAACTAAGAAAAGAGGGGATGGATAATGAACACTGCTTTAGAGCAAATGAAGGAAAGAACTGTTTAAAAGGAATATATGATTAGGTATTATTTGTGTGACAACAGACCAGAATAAGAGGTGCATAGCAAAGTGGACTAGGGCAGAGAGAAGGAAATTATGCAACAATGAATGAATATTTTTTTAAAAGAAATTCAAACAGGTGAAGGTAGGGAGGAAACTGCAGCAATGAGTGAATGAAAATCCATCTTTTATGTAAACTTTTGTTAAAATCGCACAAAAAATAGATAAAAAGAAGCAACAATGTTGAAATGTCATCTCTCATACTTTGGTCATGTTGTGAGAAGGCAATGGGCCCTTAAAAACACATCTTATTTGGAAAAGTAAAAAGTCAGAGAAAGAAAGGAAGACATTTAAGAATATGGATTGATTGAGTGGCTGCAACAATGGGCTTCAGTATAGTGGATACTTTGAGGATGACACAGGACTGGTGAGAGTTTTGTTCAGTTGTTCACAGGGTCACAGATGATGATGGTGGTGGTGGTGGTGCAGGATAGGACAAGTCTTCATCTTGTGTTGCCTAGTTTGCTATGAATCATAGTGAAGTTGAAAACATCTAGTAACACAGAAAAGCGTAAAATTTCGCACAAGGCTTCAAGGTTATAAATCTTTTAGAAGCAGACTGCCATACTTTGTTCTCAAGGAGCAGCTGGTGAGTTTGAATCGTCTACCTTTTGGTTAGCAGCTATATATTTTACTCATTATACCACCAGGAAGTCATGTAAATGCACTAATTCCTAGACAGAGAACCTGTCCTCAATTATAATTTCCCTAACCAAGGAGGCTGGACAGCAAGTCAGCAGCTTCTTTGTCTTTCCTTCCTGAAGTTCAGATACAGTTCTGAGGCAGAGAGTCTTGCCTTAACCTCTTGAGTCTGATGTTTCCAAGAGGTCTCCTTTATATCCTTTTGATTTACAAGTGCTCCTTATAGATTCTAGAGACAAATCATTTGTCAGATACATAGTTGTGGTGGTCTTGTACCATTGAGTTGGTTTGGATCCATAGCTGACCATTCAGTGGGTTTTCAGAGGCAGTTAATCACACAGAAGGAGATTGTCCATCCTTCTCCATGGAGCAACTGGTAGATTTGAATGGTGTGTCTCGGGATTGCAGTACATCTTCTTGCCCCTAGGCCACTTATATAAAAGCCTCTGAAATTCAGAGGAAGGTGGTCATTAGTAGGTAACTCAATGGCTATGTTGGGGTTTGAGATTTTATTTCTTATCACCTCGCCTAAATTATTCCCTGCTTGATAAAAATGGTTAAACCCTATTTGGTTCTCATTGAAAAGTAGTTTGAAGTTCTGAATTCACCAGAGGTTCCTTGGAAGAAATACCTAGTGATTTATTTCCGAGAAAATTAGACATTGAAAACCTTTTGGAGTTCTGCTGTTACACATGAGGCCCTCTGAGCCAAGGCAGACGTGTTATCCCCGTCCCATCCCATCTTCAAACAACTCTCCATTAATTTCTTATTATTTATATTTAAATATTGCAATAAATTTAAAGGTTTAAAATAACACACAAATATCTTCTCACAGACCTGGAGATCAGAAGTCCAAAAGTGAAGTGCTGGCTGAACTGTGTTCCTTCCAGAGGCTTCAGGGGAGAGCATGTCTCCTTCATTGCCCAGCTTCTACAGCTCCTCTCTTTCCCCTGGCTCAAGACCCTTTCTTTCATATTGAAAACTCCTTACTACATCTTATGGTTCCATAAACCAAATTTCTTTCATCTGACTTGTTTTTCCTCTCTCCTGTATCTATGTAAGTATCACTCCACCTGCAAACTCCAAGGTAATCTAACTACTTAAAGGTCTTTAACTGAATCACATGTGCCAAGTGTTTTTCTAGATAAGGTCACTTATTCCAGGTTTTGAGAATTTGGAGTGGATGTATTTAGAAGCCACTTTTTGCCTATCGCAGTCCTCTATCTCATTAGAGCTGTGTGATAGTTATAAAAAAATATATAAAAATAATGAGTAATGGTAACTAATTATTTCCATTTGATCCATAGAATTGAAATGTATAAAATGCAAAGTATGCTTCTATCTTTTACCAATTTCTCTATAATCAATCACACCTGCTATTTACTTGTATCCTGAATCCCTTTTCTTCAGAATGGAGAATAGCCTTCCCATCTCTTATGATCTTCTCTTTTTTTTTCTTTTCATTTCCAGCTTTTTGGTCCTATTATTGACGATAATGAACCCAGAATGCTTACAACAGAAGGAAGCATGAGATCCATCTAAAACAGGAACCTAGCTCAGGGGGAGATAGATCCCAATTCAATCTCTCAGATCCACTTCTACTTTCATATTCTCTTAGAGACGCTCACTCCCCATGGTGTCAGGAATAAAGACAGATTTTAAAAATCACCTACCAATTTATGGATTTTTTTTTCTTTGAAAGAGGTTTAACTAAATATAATCCTAAAAGATTGAATCATTTATCTACTATTTTTCAGAAATTTCAGATCGTTATTGATGACAATTTGAGATCCATTGAACATTCAAGAGACTAATTTTGATTTTATAATTGCAGGTATCAATATTGTTAAATTATGCTGCATTTTTAGCTGGAAAATATAAAATTCTTGTCTGGTTATGTGAATTGTGAAATCACTAAAAACAAACCAAAATTCAATACACTGATAATTTTCAAAAGAAAATTAGCTCTCCCCTTCACTGAAATTGTTAATGATATTGATGATGTAGAATAATAATAATAATAAAATAGTAAGAACTATGATTTATATAACTCTTATGCAAGTCAGGCATATAGTTGATCATATAGTTGATTATATTTCTGTCATGAAGAAAGTGAGGTTCAAGGAAAGTTAAATTGCTAAATTTAAAAGTTGTTAAATATAAGAGCTATGTTTTAATCCCAAACTTTCTCTTTTTACTGACTCATTCAATGTATCTCTCAAACAAAAATCTCTATTTACTTCATAGTTGCTTTGCAATATATTTTATTTAATGCTAGCTGCTAATTATTCAGAGTATAATAGATGTGGTTTCTTCACTTTTCTTTCACTTTTTCTTCACTTCATTTTTATCAGACTGTTATTTAGAAACTATCTTTTGTATGGTTATACTTCTGTAATACTAAGGTTTTTTTGTATGTTTCTACAATACTGAAATTTATACCAATAACACAGAAATCAGATTGATTACATGTGTGGGGGGAAAAAACCCACTGGAGAAGTTCAGTATCAGCTGTGAAAATGAATCCAGGTGCTGGCTGTGGAATATCAACAACTGATGTACAAATTCAAACTGGAGCTATGAAAATTAAAATTCACAAGAACCAACCATGACCTTGAGTCTATCCCCACTAAATTTGAAAATGACCTCAAGAACATGTTTGAGGCCTTGAATACTAATGAATGAAGACCAAGAGAGCTTTGAGATGATTTCAGGAATATCATGAAGAATGCAAATACAAAGAGAGGGAAAGAAGAAAAGAACAAGATGGATATAAGAGACTCTGAATACTGCACTAGAATGCCAAGTTGTTAAAAGGGAAGAAACCAGGAATTAAACAGTAGATTTCATGTCATCAGCATAGAGGGATAATTTTACCTCCTCGTTGCCTATTTGGATACCTTTTATTCCCTTCTCTTGTCTTATTGCTATTGCTA
>NW_006399759.1:29473449-29481732 GCF_000299155.1 Elephantulus edwardii | reverse complement strand
ATGAATGGAAACCCAAAATCTCTGTAAATGTTTATGAAAATTAATAAAATATTATTATAAAAAACAGATTTCAAAGGTTAGCTCACAAATACAAAGTATTTTAACAAAATGTGCAAAGAACTGGAGTCAGAAAATCAAAAGGGGTGAACTTGCTTGGCATTTCTTAAGCTAAAGGAACTGAAGAACAAATTCAAGCTTCTAGTTGTAGTATTTTATAATGCCATGGGCAGCATTGGAGGAAGACTTATCAACAACCTGCAATATCCAGATGAAAGAACCTTGCTTACTGAAACTGAGAGCATGAGGCCTTTGTTGTACAAGGTCAAGGACTATAGCCTTCGGTAAACTTTACAACAGTTATCAACAACAATAACAAAACCAATGAAAAGGAATACTTGAACCTCAATGTCTACAACTATGAAACCAAGACAACCAGAAGCTGTCTGGTTACCACCACTGATCACCTCAAAACAGATTATAGTAGAATATCTCAGAAAAAATGAGATAAAATATGGGAAAAATGAAAAAAATATTTAAAAACCAAACCCATTTGGTTTGCTGGTCTAATAAAGACTTGTGAACCTCCAAGACTATGATACTTAATCACTCATAAAACTTAAACCAAAACACCCAGCCCCAAGACTAAAAGCAGCCACAAAGTAAACAGGTGACCAGTAACACCCTGGGGAAGTTCATTTCTTAACATAACCATTTAAGATCAAGCGGGTAGCATTTTCTCAAGGATAACGGAAGTTCTGACCCTCAAGAGGGTTTTCAGAGACAGTGAATTGTCTGGGCAGAGATAACCAATTTTTCTCATTTGGAGAAGCAAGTAGATTTGAGCTATATGCCTTTTGGTTGGCAGTGTAACTCATTACCATTGAACCTCCAGAGCTTTCTAAAGGAAGGGGTAGGATAGAAAAGAAAAAAAAAGAAAAATACATGGAAATGTGAATTAGAGCTTAATTAAGATTGAGAAAAGTACAGTTACATTGTGTGTATTATAATTAATGTTATAAAACAAATTGTGTATATATTGTTGAGTGAAAAGCTAATTTCAAAGTATAACACAATGAAAAAATAAACAACACTATAATTCTGGTAGTCTAGTGCGTAAGAAGTCGCACTCACCATCCAAAGATACGTGGTTCAAATCACCAGCTGCTTTGAGGGAAAGATGAACAGTCTCCTCCTGTGTGATTTCTAACCCCTGGAAACCTACTGGATAGTGAGCCACATGTTGGTTCCAACACAGGGGCACACAGCAACCATAATTTAGAATATATAAAAATTGTGTAATTTAAACCTCTCAACTAATATTTCATGAAATGTTTTCCCTTCTTTTTTTCTTTTTAGTACTGTTCCAGTCTTTACCTTTCGTGAAAAAATTCCAGTTCAAAGGGACCTAGATGCCATTTTCTTAACTATAAAGTGAAGAGTATGCTTCTTGAATTACTTTTAGCTAGTGTTCAATTTTAGCAGAAATAACAGTAACTCATAAGCTAAAATAGCCACATTACAGAATTCAGACTTTAAGTGAGTTCTCAATAAGCTTTTTGAATCCCCATTTCCTGAACCATAAAACTGGGACAATACCAGTTACTCTGAATATATTATTGAATTGTTTTGAAATAATGTGTGGGAACCTGTTTTAAATTATATAATGCAATATGTATGTAGAAATGTTTGTTTTGTTGTTGCTTTTGACTTTTTTGTTTGTTTTAGTTATGTTCGTTGGGTTTGTTAGGGTGGTTTGGTTTTTTTGCTTTTTTTTTTTAAGAATTAAGAGAGAAAGGGAAAGTGTTATCCCATTGTGCTTTGTACATTCCAATAACATCATAAATAATATTACGTTTGATCTCCACAACAGCTTTATAGAACAAAGAAGATATTCAACCAAGACCAATGCCTGATACAATGTTATAATTGTTATATATAGCAAATAGATATTGAAAGCAGAGGGTAGAGTTTCAACCCAAAGTTCAAACTACATATTACATCCATTAAATTTAGTTGTAGCGGCAAGAAACTGCACTGCAATACCGAAGGAACAAGGTTCAAGGCTACCAGCAGCTTCATGGGAGAAGGATGGGCAATCTCCTCCCATGCAATTAACTACCTGTGAAAACCCACTTAAGGCTTATCTATGGGTTGGTTCTTAATCTATGGTACACACCACCACCACAATAACAATATCACAAACTACATCTATCTTATAGTCACTACATATTTTGTTTCAATTTTATTTCAAACAGATTTTTAACACTTACTGTACTAGGCAGGTTTAGTGAAATAGTTAAGCATCAGAACGTAACGGAGTCAAGCCCAGCAGTGACCCAGCAGAAGACCTGGCAATCTGCTTCTATTAATTAAAAAACAAAAAACAAAACAAAACAAAAAAACCCCTACCAAACCCAAAAAACAAAAAAAAAAACACCCACAATTTAGAAACTGTGTGGCAGTTCTACACTGCCATAGGGAATCACCATAAATCAGCCCACAACAATATGATACTTGCCAGCACTGTATTGGAACTAGAGGTACAATAATGACGAAAGCTTGCCATAGTTCTCACTCTTATTAAGTATACAATCATATTTGTATATTGTCATTGTTGTTGTGTACTGTTGAATGGAAACCAGCTTATAGCCGACCTACCAAGGGTATTTTCAGATCACATAGGAGGAGACTGCCCTTCTTCCACCCCTGAAGCATCTGGTGCATTCAAACGCATGGTTTTCGATTAATAGAGCAATCAATTCCTTACCACTAACCCAGCAAAACTCCTTAGAGCGATATTGATCAATAAACCAAATACAGAATTATAGTAATAAGACAGGCCAAAGATGAGAAGTCCACTAGCTTTTATTCTTTGACCCATATCCATTATATTAGTACGATTTTAAATATGATGAAGTCAATTTTCTACTTTTGCCAGAGTAGAATCTTTTGTGACATTTGTTTAGGTTGTAATTTTTAATGGGCACACATTTTCCTTCTGTGGAAACACTTTGCTATTGTTGTCAGGTGTCACTGGGTCTATTCTTACTGATAGCCACCCTATGTACAACAGATCAAAACCTTTGCATAGTGATAAAGATATATAGATTTACATGATATAGACATAGATATCTACGAAGCTCTGG
Organism: Elephantulus edwardii; assembly: GCF_000299155.1. Taxonomy (NCBI): domain Eukaryota; kingdom Metazoa; phylum Chordata; class Mammalia; order Macroscelidea; family Macroscelididae; genus Elephantulus; species Elephantulus edwardii. Next base: position 29,478,586 of record NW_006399759.1, on the reverse strand, counting down.
TGGCCTAGTGGTAAGGAGCTATGCTGTAATCCCAAAGGCAAGCAGTTCAAATCCCATAGCCACTTCACGGGAGAAAGGCAAGCTATCTCCTCTTGAGCGATTAAAAGTGCTTCTGAAAACCCTCTGGAGAGCCAGCTAAGGGTCACTTTCAACTAGATGGTCATCTCTATATCCACATAATTATTGTTGCTGTATACTGTCAATTTGAAACTGACCTATAGCTGACCCTCTGGCAGGTTTTCTGAGGCAGATAATCACATGAAAGGAGATTGTCCATCCTTCTCCCACAAAGCAATTGGTGGATTTCAGGTGCATGCCTTCAGGATTGAAGCACAGCTTCTTTTATTTTTTTTTTCTTTACAACTTCTTGCCCTACAATTTGTTGTTGTTGTTCTTTTTGTTATGTTCTGTTGAGTCACCTGCGACTCATAGCGACCCTATGTACAAAAGCCCTAAACTCTGCTCTATCCTGTGCCAATCTTATTGTCTCTTACACACCTACCCCCACTACCCCAGTCACGAAATCAATCTATCTCATCGAGTCTTCCTTTCTTGTGGTTTGTCCCTCCATTTTCCCACACATGATGTCCCTCTCCAAGGCCCCTCCTTGCAACATGCGCAAAGTATGTCAGATGAAGCTTCCGAATCCTTGCCTCCAAGGAGCAGCTTGGTTTCACCCTCTCTAAGGAGAACCTGTTTGTGGCCTATGATTAGAGGGACACATATGTCCCAAGATGTTTTTTGTTGGAATTGGTGGTACGAGCCTCATTTCTTCATTCATGAAGTTATAAAGACTCCCACTAGATGGCAGCACAAGTTGTTTTGTCGTTTTATGAACAACAAGAGGTCAGAATCTTGCGGGATCCTGTGCCATTCTCACAATTTCTGCAGTTCTCAAACTCATAGTTGCAAGTCACTGTGTCAATTCATATTGTTGAAGGTAAGGTCTTTCTTTGAATCTCCACATCTTTCAGCATGGTATAACCAATCTATTTGCACTACCTTAAAGTTGATCCAACCTCTTGACACTGCATCTGGTGTCTGAGACTGTAAAATTTTACGAGTAATGCAGTATGGTGTCACAGTCTATAGCATGAACAGAGTTTCATTGCCTTTTAGTCTGTTAGAATCCAATAACTCATTTTCAAGAGAAAGATGGGCAATCTTTTCCCATGCAATTTACAGCCTCAGAAATAGGGTCAGCTATGAGTTAATCCCAACTCAACAGCAATGAAATGAGTTTTTTAATCTGGTGGTCAGTTTTGTTATAAGAAGAAAAATTGATGACACATACACTATGTGTCAGAAGGCCAAGTGATAATGGAGGCAGAGACTGAAATAATATAGATACAAGACAAAAGGCCCCTAAGAATTGTAGCAAATACCAGAAGCCAGGAACAAGATAAGAATTCTGTGGGGGGTTTTTTCAGAGCCTCTGGAAGGAAACTACAATGTCAATGTCTTGACATTTTTATCTTATGTCTGGCAATCAGAAGTATAATTTCTGTTGTGGTAATTTGTTATAGAAATATCAGGAAATTAATATACTTATCTGCAATATTGTCATACTACACACACATAAATGCACTCTTACTGTTATTTTTATGGTAAATTGAGAACATACTTCACATACAGACTTCTTGTTGAGTCGTAGACCAAATGACAATATTTATTTTGAACAAAATAGACTTGAAATTTCTCATGTATCAGCTAATACATAGAAGCTTTGGTAGCTTGGTGGGCAAGGAGTTGTGATGCCAACCCAAAGGCAGACAGTTTGAATCCACGAGATGCTCTGAGAGAGGAAGATGGACAATATTCTCCTGTGCTGTTAGCCCCTCTGAACACACACTGGAACGTCAGATACGGGTAGGTCCTGACTCAGCTGCACATGGCAGCAACAGCTCTAATGCATTCATGTCTTTTAGAATTACTTTTCTACTATTTTGGCACTAGCTCACATTTTCATAATTATGTTTACAGGGGAAAACAGTACAATGCTACCACAAGAGAACCTTGTGATCACCAATTTTCTTCTCTATGCCATCTTATTTCATTTGTTCTCATTTTAATGGATCCCTTCTTTGATGACTGTTTCTTCCTGTGGTGAGCTGAATTCCTGAAGAAGAGGCATCTCAGGAAACTTTTTGAAGTTACTTGATGATCTGGTGTCAAAAGGTCATTGATAATGTGTGGCTTTGACTTCACAAGAGTAATTAGTGACTGCTTTAGAGTATTTCTCTGATTTCAAGAAATAGTTTCAAAAAATGCTTCCTTCTATTGTCAATTTTTACTTGCTGTAAGCTGAAGAGTTGTGAATAAGGCCTGGAAGATGTGTGTCAAAGAGGTGGTGAGGTCAAAAGTCTTCCTTCTATCATTCAAAGGCCATCATGAATCATTAGGATAGCAGAGTTTAGGGGGTGGATTGGCAGTAGAGGGTATTAAGGGATAGGAAGGATTTAATAGTTATTAGAAAAGATGGTGTAATAATAATAGGCATTTTGTTGTTGTTATGTGCCATTGAGTTGCCTGCGACTCATAGCAATCCTATGTATATTAGCTCTGAAACTTGCCCTATCCTGAGCCAATGTCATTGTCTCCAACAGACCCAATCCCATTTCTTCAGTAACTGAGTCAATTTATCTCATTCTGAGCATTCCTCTCCTGTTCTGTCCCTCCACCCAAATTGTAATTAATTATATAAAATACAAGTATGTGAATGATTATATGAAACACAATGTAAATAAAATATTGCATAAAACAAAATGTCCCTGTATGAAACACAATATAAACTAATTATTGTATGAAAACCAATAATTTGTTTTGAAAGAGGTAGGGAAAGATCCATTCTTAAGCACAATACTGTGAGCAATAGAATGTTATATATATACATATAAGGAAGACCTGTTGTGGCCTAAGGGTAAGGCATTGGCTGGAAACCCAAAGGTATGACGTTTGAATCCATCAGTTGCTCCTCAGGAGAAAGATCTCTTCTTCCTGTGACATTTATCTTAACTACTTTTGAAAACCTGCTGAAGGGTCAGCTGTGGGTCAGTTCTGACTATATAGTACCCAAAAATAACAGTATTCAAATACATGCACCAAGAACTAAAGACACAAATGGAGGATTTCTATGAGATTTTGCAATCTGAAATTGATTGAACATGGAATTAAGTTTCATTAATAATAATAATTGGTGACTGAACTGTAAAAATTTAGAACAAAGAAGGATTGGTAGTCAGAAATTATGAATTTGGAGACAGAAATGAGGTAGGAAAGCAGATCACTGAATTTTATACAATTAATGAGTTATTCATAGTTAGTACATTTCTTAAAAAACACACGGTAACTATACACATGAACTGCACAGGAATTCGTTTGATTACATTTGTGGAAAGATTTAATGGAGAAGCTAAATATTAGCAATTAAAGTCAAGCCAAGTGGTGACTTTGGAACAGTCTGCCAACTACTCATATATAAGTTCAAATTGAAGCTGAAGAAAATGAAAATAATTCCACAAGAAACAAACTATGATATTGCACCTATCTCATCTAATTTAAAAACATCTCAAGAATAGGTTTGAGGCATTGAACAATACTGATGGAAGGCCAGTTGAGCTGTGGGATTTATATCAAGGATACCAACCATGTAGAAAGAAAAAGATCATTATAAGGACAGAAACAATGAAAACCAAAATGGATATCAGAAGAGACTGGAAATTGCACTAGAAAATTGAATAGCCAAAGCAAAGGAAAGAAATGACAAAGTAAAATAGTTGAAGAAAAAATTCCAAAGGATAGCTTGAAATGACAAAGCAGAAGATTTTAGCAATGTGCAAAGAGCTATGGCCTGAAAAATGAAACGCGAAAAACTTGCCCAGTATTTCTCAAGGTGACAGATTAAAAGAACAAACCAAGCCTCAAATTGCAATACTGAAGGATGCTATGGGCAATATCTGGAACGATCCAGGAAGCATAAAAAGAAGATGGAAGGAATACACACAGTCTCTATACAAAAAAAAAATTGGCTGACATGGAACCATTTTGGGGAAAAAGCGTATAACCAAGAACCAATGATAATAAAGAAAGAAGTTCAAGCTGCATTGAAGGGATTGGCAAAAAATAAGGTCCCAGGAATTTATGGAATACCAACTGCAACATTCTAACAAAAAAAAAAAATGCAACCTTGTACAGGCACACAAGACTGTGCCAAAAAAAATCTGGAAGACAACTACCTGGCTAACTTACTGAAAAAGATTCATATTTATTCCTATTTCCAAAAAGGTTGACTCAACAGAATGTAGAAATTATAAAAAAATATTATTACTGTTGCATGCAAGCAAAATCTTACACAACATTATTCAGAAAGGGCTAAATCGTACCTCATTTCAAGATGAAACGTTTAAATCCAAAGACAGACTGACACACACACACATCAAGGAACAACACATGCATTTGAAACCTTCCCAGGTACCATTATGCCTCTGAAATTAATATTACTGTTGTGAAGTTCAAATTCTTGTCCTGAGTGCAGCTCATTTGTCTGAATCCTATCACCTTGTAAACCTCTCAACTTTTCTGTTCCCTTGAGATCTCAAACTCTAGACCTAAATCTCAATATTCTTGGACTTCTGGCCATTAAAATGCAAGTGAATCTCTTGATTCATCTTTCTTGCCTTCCTTCTAACTTCAAGTACACACATTTGTAGACACTCTTGGTGCTCTATCCCTTCTCCCTTAAATACCAGAATATGCTCTTATAGGAAAGCACCAGTTAAGAAAAAAATTGAACTCATAAATCGTTTATACATGTATTTTCTATTACAGACCCATCTATTCCTTGAACAGAATTAGTTCTCTTAGCCTTTGGCTTCCCCTTTTTTCCATTTAGCACACATAGTTCCCACAAACCCTGAGACAGCTATTATTGGTTTGTGGTCCCCCCCCCCTCAACTGGATTTGAAAAATGGTGCAGTGGGAAGATTTTGGTCAAGCTGGTTCCTTAAAAATTATTAAAGGTTCACAAGGCCTGAATGTGTGTGTGTGTGTGTGTGTGTGTGTAGTCAGAGGATACATAGATGATAGATAGATAGATAGATAGATAGATAGATAGATAGATAGATATAGCTAGATCGAT
>NW_006399759.1:29453143-29473284 GCF_000299155.1 Elephantulus edwardii | reverse complement strand
CTGGTGGATTTGAAATGTTAATTTTAGACTGATCTTGGCTGAAAGCATAGGGTACCAGAGGAATGTCTGTGTTTCAATGATTATGCAAAGGCATATTACTGTGTGGATCACAACAAACTGTGGCTGACTCTGAGAAGAACGGGAGTCCCAGAACACTTGATTGTGCTTAGGCAAAGCAGTCGTCAAAACAGAACATGGTTCAAAAGTGGGAAGAATGTACACCAGGGAGTGTCCTATCTCCATACTCTTTTAGTCTATATTCAGAACAGATTATCCATGAGGTTGGGCTCAATGAGAAGAAATGTGGCATGAGGATTGGAGGTAGACTCATCAACAATCTGCTTTATACAGATGACACAACCCTGCTTGCTGAAACTGAAGAGGACCTGAAGTTTTTGCTGCAGAAGGTCAAGGACTGCAGCCTGAATACAGATTGAAGCTCAACATCAAGTAAACAAAGAGTCTCCCCACAGGGCTAATTGGCAGCATCACGGTGAAGAGATTGAGATTGCTAACAGTTTTAGTTTGTTTGGCTCCACAATCAACACTGTTGGTACCAGTAGGTAGGAAATCAAGAAATGAATTGCATTAGAAAAGTCTGCTGTCAGAGACCTCTCCAAAGTACTGAAGAGCAACGATGTCAGTCTGGAGACTAAGGTGCACCTTATCCAGGCCATGGTTTTTGCAATTACTTGCTATGAGTTGGAAAACTGGACAATAACTAGGGATGATAGAAAGGGAATTGATGCCTTTAGCTGTGGTGCTGGAGAAGAGTATTGAATATACCATGGACAGCTAAGGGAACAAACAGGTTCATGCTAGAGAGTGTAAGTCCAGGCTGTTCCTTGGAGGCAAGGATTCTGAAACTTTTTTTACATACTTTGGACATGTTTCAAGGCAGGACCAGTCCTTAGAGAAGGTAATCATGCTTGAGAGAATGGAGGGAGAGCACAGGAGAGGAATATCCTCGATGAGATGGATTGAATCAGTAACTGGGGTAATGGGAATAGGTGTGTGTGAAACACAGTAAGATTAGTACGGGATAGGACAGGGTTTAGGGCTGTTTTACATAGGATTGCTATGAGTTGCAAGTGACTTGATGGCACATAGCAGCAACAACAACAACTCTTGCAATGGCTTCCTCATTTTAATCATTACTATAAATCTTCATATCATAATGCACTAGAAAATAAAGTAAAAGCTGGATCTCAATAACATGTATCACAAATCATCTCTAAATCAAGGAGCTCAAATTATAATTTATACTTTCTCTATTCCTGACCCTAAATTAACTAGTATACAGAATGAGTGCCTTCAGAAAGTGACAATTTGGAAAACAAACAAAGACGATTCGACATATTTTGAAATTTCAGGATATGGCTTTTCTAAGTAGATACTGGAAAAGCATAAAGGCAGTTCAGTGTTAAGTATAAATGTTTCACATTTAGACTAATAATAAAATATGGAAAAATAAGCATGAATTTCCCCTCAAATACCACCAGTACAATATTCTTTCAGCACATAGGGATTGACAGAAAAATTATATTTCTGGTTAAGGTATGCATGTTTTTATTCTCCTTGTACAAGACGACAGGTTTGAGCTTTGTGGGGTCATTGCCTGAGACTTTTCTCGGATTACTCTGTACACACCTGACACCAATCTGGACATATCAATTCACAAATAACTATGTATCTATAAGGTAAACAAGCAAAAAGAAGCAGATGAAGAGAGTATTTCACCAAACTCCTTTATGGCTATCTAGACTTGCCCGATTTAAGCTTAGTCATACTTGACTTATTTTATGTGTTATTAATTAGTAAAATTTAATACATTTAACCTTATGCGAAAGTGTTGCAAAGGAGGTAAACTGTCAGCAAAAGGAAACAAAGGTAATTAAGTTCTTCTCTTATTTTTTCAAGATCAGACTTTTCCCTTTAAAATATTGTTAAACTTCACTGTTGATAATAGTAGGTTTTCTAGAGAAAAAAGTAGCAGGACAGACATAATGAGAAGCAATTGAATTAAGTACAATATTACAGTTTTTATTTTTGTAATTTAATGTTAAAATTTAAGTCAGATCATTAAGTATTAATAACACAAGTTTAAAGGAAAAGTTGTATTTCTCTTTTTGGTATTATTTTCACATTATAATACAGGGTAGTTTTAAGTATCTTACCTTCTTCCATGGTTTTTGTTGTTGATGTAGTTAGGTACCTTCAAGTGGACTACAACTCATAGCAACATTCTGAACAATAGTCCTGAAGTTTGCCCTATCCTGAGCCAATCTCATTTTCTCTTACACACCTGTCCCTATTGCCACAGTCACTGGGTCAATTTATCTCATCCAGGGTCTTCCTCTTCTGCTCTGCCCCTCCACCCTTCCAAGCATGATGTCTTTTTCTAAGGATCCCTCCTGGCCATAATCCCAATATATGTGAGACAGAGTCTCAAAACCTTTACCTCAAAGGAGACACTTGGTTTCATCCTCTTTAGGAAGATCTGCTTGTTCTTTTGGAAGTCCATGGTGTGTTCAATACTCTTCTCCAGCACCACAATCCAAAGGCATTGATTCTTATTCTGTCATCCATAGTCACTGTCCAGCTCTTAGATGCTTAGTAAGCAATTGAGAAGACCATGGCTTGGATCCAGCACACCTTAGTCTCTAGACTGACATCATTGTTCTTAACCAGACAGGAGAGGTCTCTGAGAACAAACGTCATAATGCAACTCCTCTTTTGATTTCCTGACTGCTGGTGTCGTAAGTGTTGATTGTGGATCAGAGCAAAATGAAATTGTTAACAACCTCAATCTTTGCTCCTTCTATCATGATGCTGCCAATTTGCCTGGTTATTGAGAATCTTTTTTTTTCCTTTTTTTAAATGTTGGGTTGATATCCATATTGAAGGCTATAGTCTTTGATCTTCTGTAGCAAACACTTCCTGATCTCATCAGTTTCAATGAGTAAAGTTGTTTCATCCACATAACACAGGTTTATGAATCTTTCTCCAATCCTCACTCCACATTCCTCTTCATAAAATCCAGACTTTCTAAATGATATATTCTGCATGCAGCTTGAAAAAGTATGGAGAAATGATACATCCCTAATATACTCTTTTTCTGATTTTGAATCAAGCAATGTTTCCTTGCTATGTTTGTGCAATAGCTTCCTGATTGGGATACAGGATTTTTGCAAGCGCACAATCAATTGTTCCATGACTCCCATTCTTCTTAGTGTTAGTCACAATTTGTTGTGATGATTAGTGAGACCTGTAGAATTAAATATCTGAGGAAGTGCTTCATAAATTTTAAATAGTATGCTAATGTAGGAGGTGATTATTTTTAAAGAACTCACCAACTCATAGAATTGGCTTGGGGGAGCCAAATCTTTCTCCCATTCACCTCATATGTCATATTCCAAAAATGATGATTTTAAAAAGTGAAACTCTTTTTAAGGAGTGCTTCACTTATTCTGGGCCTCTTTCCAATCCAAATGAAATTGGAGATTGCCTTTTCCATCTCGTTGAAGAATGAAATTGGTATTTGTATTTTGATTGCATTGAATGTGTAAATTACCTTTGGTAGTATTGTCATTTTCACAATATTGAGTCTTCCTATCTAGGGGCAAGGGATATTCTTCCACCTCTCCAGGTCTCTTTTTGTTTCTTGTAATAATATTTTGTAATTTTCTTTGAACTGAACTTTTGTGCTTCTGGTTAGGTTTACTCCTAAGTATTTAATCCTGTGATTAGCTATTGTGAAGGGTATTGTTTTTCTCAGCTCCAGTTCTGTATTCTCTTTGTCATTGTAGATAAATCCAATTGATTTTTGCATATTGATCTTGTATCCTGCCACTTTGCTGAATAGGTCAACTATATCCAGTAGTTTTCTTCCTGAGTGTTTAGGGTTTTCTAAGTAAATTATCATATCATATGCATAGAGAGGTAATTTTACCTCCTCTTTTCCAATTTGCATGCCGCTTATTTCCTTCTCTTGCCTTATTGCTATCACTAAGACTTCCAATACAATATTGAATAGGAGAGGTGATAGATGGCATCCTTGCCTGGTTCCTTTTCTCACAGGGGGTGCCTTTACTCTCTTTTCATTGACAAGAATGTTGGCTCTCGGGTTTGCATATATACTTTTCACCATGTTGAAGAAATTCTCCTTTAATCCTATTTTGTTGAGTGTTTTAATCTGGAAAGGGTGTTGGCTTTTGTCAAAGGCCTTTTTTGCATCAGATAGGATCATGTGGTTCTTGTTCTTTGCTTTGTTATGTGTTACATTGATTGTTTTTTTCTTATGTTGAATCATCCTTGCATACTTGTTATGAAACCCATTTGGTCATGGTGAATTATTTTTTTGATGTATCATTGGAGAAAGGATGAAAGTCAGGACGCACGCATTGTTCAAACAGTTTTATAGGTCGTATAGCCCTGGCATGTCCACTTGCCATACAGAGGTAACTTGTGGTCGCTGTGAAGCTGAACACTGTGACACTGATGTGTCAAATGCGATAATGGTTACCCATTGTGGACAGTGTCTGGTGGCTCTCAAGCTTGGAAGTTAGAGTGGCATCCACTTCCATAAATAGCTTGCCTCTGGAAACCCTATTAACCTGGAGAAAGAATCAAAGTCAGGCACACAAGTGTCAAGGATTTTCGTTCATGGGGTTGCTATAAGTTGCCTATGATTACAACATCATTGAATTCTATTGGCCAGAATTTTATTCAGGATTTTTGCATGTATATTCATGACAGATATTGGCCTATAGTTTTCTATTTTTTTAGAATCATTACCTGGTTTTTGTAGGAGGCATCTCACTCCCTGATTTCAAATCCTACCACACTGCCGTGGTGGTCAAGACAAACAGTATTGGTACAATGACAGACACATAGATCAATGGAACAGAATTGAGAATCCAGAAATCAGCCCATCTACCTATAGTTAACTGATTTTTGAGAAGGAGATGAAATCAATTAATTAGGTAAATGACAGCCTTTTTAACAAATGGTGCTTGCAAAATTGGAAAACTATCTGTAGAAAACTCAAGCAATATCCACACCTCACTCTATACACAAAAACCAATTCAAAGTGGATTATGGACCTTGGACTAAAACCAAGGACTATAAACTTTATTAAAGAAAAGCCTGGAAGAACTCTAGAAGTTCTAATCCACAACATAAACAGTCTTCCAAGAATCCTGGAAAATCTACAACCAGGACATGATAAAATAGATGAATGGGACCTTCTAAGAATTAAATCCCTATGCACATCCAAAAACTTCTCCAACAGTGTAAAAATGGAAGCCACAGGTTGGGGAAAAATATTTGGTAATGACATGTCTGACAATATATCTTATATGACTTATATCTAGAATTTATAAAATACTCGAGCAACACAAGATAAAAGTAAATAACCCAATTGAAAAATGGGCACAGGATGTGAACAGACACTTCACCAAAGAAGACATTCAGATAGCAAAGAAACACATGAAGATTTCTTCAATATCCCAAGCTCTAAGAGACATGCAAATCAAAATAACTATGTGATATCATCTTAACCCAGTAAGAGTAGTAAAATTCAACAGAACAGCAAACATCAAATGCTGGTGAGGTTGTGGAGAAACTGGAGCCCTTATTCACTGTTGGATGACCTTGGAGGACATTATGCTGAGTGAAATATCTCAGTCACAAAAGGATAAATATTGCATAGGGCCACTGTTGTAAACCAGGACTGACATCAGGGTTGAGAGAAGACAGAAAAGGAGGGGAGGAATGATGTATGTTGCATGGAAACAAATAAGGGAGAGAACTGTTTAAAAGGCACATACTAATAGGTATTCTTGTCATTACAGAAGTCCAGAATGAAGGCTGCATAGTGGAGTGGACTTGGGGGAGGGATTGCATAACAATAAAAGAGTTTTGTTGTGTTTTTGTTGTTGTTGGTTTTTTCTTTTCAAGAAGAGTGAATTGGGGTGAGGGGGTGGGTAGGGAGAAAAGTGCAACACTGAATCACTGGAAACCCTAAGTCTCTGTAAATTTTCATTAAAATTAATTTAAACTAAAAAACAAAAACAAACAAACAAACAAAAAGTCTCCTTTCCAAACATCTTGCCAAGGTGACCTGGAGACATCTGGACAACATTTCTCAGGACAGGATGCACTTCAACCAAATTGTTTTGTCTTGTCCCTAATCTTCCTTTAAATAGTACTCCTGCTGTTAAAAAAAAAAGTGAAACTAAGGTCTCTCTTCTGGTGGTTAGTTCATTCTAACATTTTCCCAAGATATCTTAAGGCAATCAAGTGTTTTCCTAATCAAAATATTTTTCTTAAGAGAACACTTTGAACTTTTCTTATGAATCATTTCACAGCTGGGAGACACCTTCTAATTTTATTTTTCAACCATCACCAATCCATCACTGAAGCAACAGAAAGAATCCTGAATTATACTTTTAGGAAAGCCGTAACGATTTAGCCTAGGAGAAAAATATTTGTGGTTTAAGGAAATCATTTATATCCATAAAATTTGGACATTCAAACTGTCCACTGAGTCCAGAATATTTAAAAGGAAGTGCAGCTGAACAATTTTCAGGAAACTTATATTAATGGGATAGTATGACTGCTTCCTTGAAGAGTTCATAATTGTCCTGGATATAGAAGACTGGTCTTATTCTTGGTCTAATGCAACTTTAAAGAAGCCACAGAGTTCCCAAGATTACATTTGAAGTTCCAAGTCAAAAAAACTTCCTCTAATGTTAACGACAATTAGAGTTAGAAAGGTGGGATGACTCATCTAAAATCACAGACCAATTTGGTGAAAGAAACACACACTTGGATATAAATGATAACTCCAATTTTAGTCCTATTTTTTTTCCTCTATAGAATCTGTAATAGGAAACTGCCTTTCCAGACGATTCATATTCCCCATGCATCAAAAATTGAAAAGTGCTAAAAGCGGTGGAAATAGACAAAGAACAGTAGAATAAGAACAAACAAAGGCTATTTATTTAGAGCCTGCAAGGAAGTGAACCACCTTCACTTTCATTTGGCAGAACCTCAAAAGCAGGCATAGGAGTAGAAAGATTTAGAGTGGGGAAAAGGAAGGTTTTGAATGTTCCTTGATTGCAGGTTTTTGGCACAGGGAAACTGAAGGTGGCCCAAGTGAAAGTGGGACATTTTATGTGATTGGTTAAAAGACACATATTTAGCTCTCTTTGATTGGTCCTAAATTAGAAATGTGGATGAACAGTAAGAACACTGCTAGTTATTAATCAAGCCTTGGCCATGCAGGGCCCACTGCTACAGGAATTATTGTTTGGCTTCCTGGACTGGTAGCTGCTGATAGTGACTTGTCTTTCTGGGATGGATATTGCATAAAGTGGTTTGAGTTTTATTTTTATACATAGACTGGCTGTCGTCTGTTTGTTCATTAAGTCTTTCAAAGTATAAAATCTTCACATAAACTGAGGAGTGCTTCTTAAATAATGTGAGTTAATATATAAAATGCATTAATGGATGATATCGCCTCTATTTATATGAATTTGAGATAATTAAGCCTTAGAATTACTTGATTGATAGGTTGTTTACAGCAGAAATGGGTTGTTGCCTTTTTGAACATTAGGCAACAAGCAACAAAAGGGTGTGGGCTCCGCTGTGGACCAGCTGTAAAATTTTATGTAAATAAGAAATTCTCTGGCTTCCAGTTTTCATTACTAGTCATCTATGCTTCAAATCATAAATATTTTAAGGGCCAACAGGACTCTATAAATCCTCTGAGTCACTACCTAACCATAACCACTGTGGTCTATTCCAACTCATAGTCACCTTACCGGACAGAAGAGAGCTGCCAAGTGGGAATTCCAAGACTGTAAAATTTATGAAGAGAGACTGCCCCATCTTTCTCCCTTAAATCTATTGTCATACATACACAAGTCACAAACTTTTTGTTTAGTAGACGAGTGCTTAATCATAGTGTCACTGAAGCTATTGGGCTTTGATTCAAGGTAACTATCAAATTCCTTCTGTTTCTGTAATGTTGGCACAAGATAGCTCTGGCACAAGAAAGTTCGTTGAGAGACCCCATTCAGAACACTGTTGACTCGCTAAGGTACCTCAATTCAAAAGAAACTGGCTGTTGTGAAATCATGAGGTTCTCCATGTCTATTCATGCTGTTTCCATTTTTTTCCCCCAAATATATCTCTTCTGGGAAAGGTGAGGATTATCTCTACTTTGGATATTAATCTTGTTATAACCAAAGAACTCTTTACTGTCTTTGCTTTTGTTTATTGATGATTTTTACTTTTTTTTATGGGTCTTTCATTTGCTTTTTGTTATTTGTTTTTTAAGATCATTTTCACAAAGAAAATGTCTGTTAAGTAATCTGCTTTAATAACTATGAACCTCCTTTTTTGCCTATTTATTACTTTGGAAGAAAATATATAACTACCTATAATAGTTTCCTATTAGCATGTTCCCCCCAATCATAATCATTTAAGCCAAATGTGAAACAACTTGACATTCTAATAAATCTGAGTAATCTTGTTGGGAGGTAATGCATGATAGATATTTTAGTATCAAAAATACTGAAAAAGTTCTGGAGGACTTCTGCTATTACCATTAATGAGCTTAAAGAAATTCTGCTGAAATTATTCCTATGATCTCCTAAATGTGAGAAATTTGAAAAATTGAAATATCTTCTGATACCAATAGAAAAGCCAGAGTGGATACTAAATATCAGAATTGTAATAAATATTAGATATAGGAACAAAAGTAAGTATCAGGGCAGGGGGGAACTTCACCAATCCTTAAATATGCAGGTTTTATTCCTTTTTAATTAGACTATACACCTCCAGGTGAAACACATTTTTCTTAGTTACATTCTGTGGGGGTGTTAATGCAGTCTTAACACATGATGAGTCAATAGTATGTTTCAGAAAAATGTTCAAAAAAATTCTCCCCAAGTGCAACAATTGTGAAAAAAAAAAATTCTCCCCAGTAAAACTTTGAGAACCCTGTGGTTTGAATAGTCTTCATTTAGAACCCCTGCCTCTAACCATATGGATTTCTGAGTAATATGTATTTTTAGGAAGAGAGTACATACCATAAAACTATTGTAATTATGGTAAAAAAGAAGTTACGTATTTGTTACCACTGTACATCAGCAATAAATAAAAGTCCTTTTCTGTGATTCTGAGGGGTGCTTTTGTGACCCTAGGAAATGTTTAATCTCCTCAGGATTAGGTCTCTGCCTCTATTACTTAAAGAAGTTGAACTAGATTAATCCAGACTTCTCAGGGCATCTTCAAGATTTTTTTCTTATGAAGTATTGGAAGTTACGTGTCTATTTAATAAGCTAACCAAAATTTTCTTTTTCTGACATCACAACTCCTACTTTTTAGGGCTAAAAAGTGTTTGCTAACAGATAACACAAGTTCTGAAACTTTTCCTGATTCGATTTTATTTCATGTGCTGTGGGGACCCCCTGCTGATTCAGTCTCCTAATCAGTCAACAGGTTATTGCTGCTGTTGTGTGCCATCAAGTCGACTCTGTCTCATAGCAAACTTATGAACAATGAATTTGAACCCGGCCCTATCCTATGGCATCCTCATGATCTCCAACACACTTGAGTCCTTTAACACAGACACTGTGCCAGTCCTCATCACTGGCAAATAGGCATCATTATGATAGATTGATATATTATTGTTGTGTTGTTGTGTACCATCGAGTAGAAACTGACCCATAGCTGACCGTCCAGAGGGTTTTCAGAGGCAGTTACTCACATGGGAAGATAGCCTATCTTACTCTCAGCAGCTGGTGGCCTCGAATTGCATGCCTTCAGGATTGCAGCACAGCTTCTTGCCACTAGGCCACCAGAGCTCTCTGTGTATCATAATGAGATCAAGTTGGTCAATTGTTTTGTTGAGTTCTTCTATACCTTTATTGATTTTCCTTTTTTAACATATTTTTATTAGTTTGTTTTCTGTTGTTGTTATGTGCCATCAAATCACTTGCAACTCATAGTGACCCTATGCTCTAAACCCTGCTCTATTTTGAGTCAATTTCGTTGTCACAGACACACTTACCCCCATTACCTCAGTTACCAATTTCACTCATATCATCAAGGGTCTTCCTCTCTTGCACTGTTACTCCACCCTTCTAAGCATGTTGTCCCTCTCCAAGGACTGATCCCTCCTGGCATCATGCTCAGAGTATGTCACATGGAGCTTCAATATCCATGCCACTAAGGAGCAGCCTGGTTTCACCCTCTCTAAGACCTGTTTATTCTCTTAGCAGTCCATGGTATATCCATCGCTCTTTTCCAGCACCACAACTCAAAGGCATAGATTCTTACAATGTTTCTAAGATGTCGTCACATGATTTTGTCTTGTACAATTTTATTTGTATGTGTTTTGTTTAATAAATAACTATATGAATAGTAGGGAGCTCAGGTAGCTTAGTGTTAAGAGATTGTGCTGTCAACCTAAAGATGTGTGGTTGGAATCCACCAGGTGCTCCTTGGGTTGCTTCCAACCCAAAGGCACATGGTTGTAATCCACCAGGGCAGTCTTCTACAATGTGGTTTATTGGTGGTGGTGGTGGTGTTTTTGTTATATCTGTCAAATCAAATATGACTCATAGCAACCCTATGAACAAAATATCTGAACTATCCTCATACTTCTCAACATGCAAGAGCACATTGTAGCAGTCACGATGTCAGTCCACCTGGTCAAGGGTCTTCCTCTCCTTTGCTAATCCTCCACACTTTCCAGTATCTTGTGACTCTTCAAGGAATAGCCCCTTATAGCAGTGTGCCCAAAGTATATGAGAAGCCTCATAATGTTGGACTCCAAGGAGTACTTGGCTGCACCCTCTCTAAGACACGTATGTGTTTGTTCTCTTGGCCATCCATAGGATTCTCAGTGCTCTTCTCCAGCCCAGTGCTCCAAAGCATCAATTCTTCTACCATCCTTATTCATTGTCCAGCTCTCAGATGCATAGCAAGTAATAAAAAAGACCATGGCCTGAATCAGACTCACCTTAGTTCTTAAACTGACATCATTACTCCTCAGTAAGTTGGAGAGGTCCCTAACTGCAGATTTTTCCAGTGAAATGTGTCTCCTTATTTCCTGATGGCTGGTACCACAAGTGTTAATTGCAGATCCAAGGAAGAGGAAGTTGTTGACAGTTTCAATCTTCTCTCACTTTGAAGAGTTTGGTCGTGACTCAGTAGTTCAAGACAAGAATAATAACATATGATTAATACTAACTTGGTTAATTTATTACCTGTCTTTTATAGGTAAAGAATCAGAATCATTCCTAGCTATCCTTGTAGGAGGATTTCTGAGGTGGTAAATTGCATGAGAGGAGATTATCCATCTTCCACCCTCAGGTCAGTTGGTAGATTCAAATCTTTAGAAAGGTGGCTAACAGAGTCACACCATATGTACAAAACTATTATTGTTCCATATCTTGGAATTAAGTTAGAATCTTAGCTTATAACAGGATTATTATTACAATGATGTTAAGAAAGTTTTGAATATCTAGTTTATAATATAATAAAATTACATCTTTATTAAAACTGCTAGGATAAATTTCCAAGTCTAAAGCAAGAAAAAAAGTATCTTCTGAGTAACTTATGTTTATCTTTTGAAAATAATACTGAATTTTGTCTTTGAATTCATGTTTGTTGCTTTAACTGGGTCAATGACAATCTTGGTGTCAGATTATTTTGGGACTTCTCAGTAAAATCTAGGATTAACCTTCCGTGATATGTCATACTGTTAACTCAACAGCTGAGCTCTTCTGGCATTTCAATCCTACCAGCAGCAACCCAGGAGAAAGAGGGGGAAATTTTCCAATTTAACGTACAACCTGAGAAACACAATGGAGGGTCAGCTATGAGTTGGTTTTTAATTGACTGCAATGGGGGTGTGTGTGTGAGGTATTGGTTTTTGGTTGTGTGTATGTGTGTTTTCTTTAAAAAATCACAACTTCTTTGTAGGGAATAGATGTTGAATGTTTTATGTCTTCCAGATGGAATTGGTTTTCTTTTGGTGGTGGTGTATTTTGTTTTTGGTTTTTTGTTTTTTTTAGCTGAGAAGTCATGATGTTAGTTTGGAGACTAAAGTATGCCTGCTCCTGGTCATGGTATTTGCAATTACTTACTGTGCACCAGAGAGATGGACAATGACTAAGGATGACAGAAGAATGGCTGCTTTTGAGTTGTGGTGCTGGAGAAGAGCCTTGAACATAGCATGAACCGCCAAGAAAATAAACAGGTCTGTCTTAGAGAGGATGAAACCAAATTTCTCATTGGAAGCTATAATTTTGAAGCTCCATCTCACATACTTTGGGCACATGTCCAGAAGGGACCAGTCCTTGGAGAAGGACATTATGCTTAGAAGGGTGGAGGGACAACACAGGAGAGGAAGACCCCCACTGAGATGGATTTATGGAGTAACTGGGACAATGGGGGTTGGTGTGTTGGAGTCAGTGAGAATAGATCAGCATAGAGCATGTTTCAGGGCTGTTGTACATAGGGTCACTATGGGTTGCAGGTTACTCAAGGGTACATAAGCAACAACCACAGCAATATTTTTATCATTAATATACATTGTGTTTCACACATGTACATTGTGTTTTTTATCGTCCTTCATTTATATTTTATTTATATTCATACATATGGAAGGAGTTTTTTTCCTTTTACAATCATCTTCCTAATAAGTACATTTGTGAAAGTATATTAGCCAGCTACTTCATGCCTAATGCCCTAATATGCCCCCTTTTTTTTTTTTTTTTTAATATGCCCCTTTTTGAAAACCAATTTCTGATAGAGTGCTCTGGTAGCCTAGTGATAAGAATCAGTGCTGCAATCCTGAAGGCATGTGGTCCAAATCCACCAGCTGCTGCACAGGAGAAGGATGGGCAATCTCCACCAGTGTGATTACTGCCTCTGAAAACCCATGAGAGGGTCTACTATGGGTCAATTCTACTCAATGTTATATAACGATAACAACACCACCAAACCAGTACTTTGAGGGACTCACCATATCCCTTTTGCTGAAGAGTCCTATGTTAAACTTGGAAATTTCAAGCATTTACATCTACAAGCAAAGTCAAGACCAGCGTAAGTGATCAGGTTGTAGCAATCTACCCGAGCTCACAACATGGATTATCTTCTTTTCATCTGGTTAGATTCTTGTCAACTTATCCCCAGTCATCCATGGCTAGGTTCAAGTGGAAATCAGCTGCAAGCTCAGGAGCCCAAACTTCTGTGTTCCGGACCTGTTGATCTCCCTAGCTCTGACTTTTGGTCAAATCAGGTCAACAACGAGGGGTCCTCACAACTCCCTGTTCCTCAAGCCAGTAACACTTTCCTGCTCTTCCATACATCTGAGCAAGCTAGGCGGGCAGCATGAAGGAGCACAGCGAAGCTCAGCCCATTTCTCCATTGTTGTATTCCTCCCACTTCCATTCTAGTGGATCCAGGTGATCGCTATGAGTGAGCATGTTCCAACCTCAAGTCTTAGAGGTGGGCTTTGAATGAGAGAAACTTAACTCTGCCTCAGAAATCAAATAACTTGTTCCAGTTTCGTTTTGGTTGTTAAGTTTTTTTGAGGTTTTTTTGGTTTTGTTTTTTTTTTCTGTGTGTGTGTGTGTTGTTGTTGGGGTTTTGGTTTCTTTTAAAAAATCAATTTCTTTCCTTTTTCTTTTTCCCCTTTCCTGATTGCCCTTCTTTTAAAAGTGAATCTCTTCAATTAAAATGCCCATGGGGGTTCAAAAATCCATTCAAATGCAAATTTCTTAGCATACTTGGTGGGACTTAATCTTTCCACTTGATCAAGCCTCAACACGCATTACTAGATTCTACTTTTTTTTTTTTTATTTCTTTTTAGATTCTACTTTTAACAAACTTATCTCCAGGGCAGAGCTTTCTTTTGAATATTCCAAATCAAGTACTGGCCAAAGACATATGTACATGCTTGCTAAATATACAATATCTAGTGTCCACCTATATTGTACATTTTTTTATCCCCTTCCACTTTCTTAATTGATTTGCATATAACTACCCTTACACACTGTGCTTTATCCATGTACATTGTGCCCCACATAATGCCTCATACATACTACCTCATATCATTAACTACCACCTACAAGACCCCACCCAACCTCCCCGTGCTCTCTCTGCACCCACCCACCAACCTCCACCATCCCAGTTACCATCTCCCCTTACCCCTTTTCTACTCCTTTCTTCCCCCTTTTTTTGTTTTCATGCAATAGTTCATTTATCTTGTATTTCTTTGATGTACAGTGCACTTTATACAATCCTTCATTTACAATTCCACACAATGATTGTTCTATGCTCTTTTTTTTTAGGTTTGTATTTTACTGTTAATATTTCTCTTTTTGTTCATTATTGTTGAGTTGGAACCAAATGATAGCTAATTCTCCAGCAGGTTTTTAGATGCTGTGAATTATTTGGGAGAAGATTACCTATCTTTATCCTGCATCTTTCTCTTAGTATCATCTTATTTTCCTTTTTTCAGCTTGCTTTCATTTCCTTATTTTTAAAATGATACCTTAATTTACTGCAAAGATATTTGTAGTTATGCTAAAACATATTTTTAAACACATAAACATGAGTGGGGATTATATTTAAGAGCGTGAGTGAGAGGGAAGGAAGTGAAGAAAGAAGAAACATTTTGATGTTGGAGGAACTTCATCTCACATATGTTGGGCATATTTTCAGGAGGGTCTATATCTGGGAAAAGACATCAGAGAGGAAGACTCTCAACAATAAGTATTGTCACAGTAATTGTAAATACTATGGGCTAGAATGCACTAGAGATCATGAGGATGTGCAGGATTGGGTAGTGTTCAGATCTCTTATTCATAGTGTCGTTATGAGTAATAATCAACTTGAGGGCACCTAATGATAACAATCATAGTTATTTTAACAAAGCTTTGTCCCAGAGCAGCATCCTCCTACCAATGCTTCTAAGCAACAGTTTTTTGCTTTTGTCTTGCACATATTTATAGATAAGAAAATCACTGACCTCAAGACGGTGCCCTCAGTTGCTGGACAATTCTGTGATGTGTTTCATATATTTGTTAAGGCATACTTTGTTTCGCTTTAAACAAAATGCCATTTCCAAATTCATAGTGTTGGGTTTTATTTAGATTTCTAAGTGCATGGAAAAAAATAAACAGCTTTCTTGGTTCTATTTTCCTTTGAGATGACATGAAGCCTGAAACTCAGATGCTGAGTAAGAGGTGTTAATGGGATCTGGAGAGAGGCACACAGTTTGATATTTAGAGCCAAAGACAGGCTTGCTGGGTTGTGTTGCCTCTATCAAATCTTCATTACCCACCACACTGTGTCATTACTCACAAGCTTTAGCATCAGCGTGCTGCTCTGACATCTTTTCCAAGCCCCCCTTTCTCTGTAGAAATAATTGTTATTGATCAGTATGGTCATATCTAAAGCTGGCAAAAATGTATGGGGTTATTAAGTTTCTATATTAAAGTTTAATATAATCTGGATGGAAGATTCCCTCCAGATTTATGGTCATTTATATTTTTCTCTTGTAAACCCCCTCCCCCATTTGTAACATTTCATTACACACACCGTTTAATGGGGTTTGGGTATATTCTTGTTTGGTAAAGGATTTTTGTCATGCTGCTTTTTTCCAATCATTAAAAGCTCAGTAGATGGTCTACAGGGAAAGATGCTAAGTGCAGCTGTGGATATCTACAGGCTTAACATGTAGTCAATTATATTTGTTCTAATTTAGAAGGTGATTTGAGACAGAATTTAAAATCCAATGGGCTTAGCTATGCCATTCACCCCTTGGTGTTCTTATGTCCCTTCCATTATTTTTTCTTTCATAGCTCTCAAATTTCTTTCAGGCTTTATTTTTCTTGCAGCTCTTTTAGTTTAAGTCCTCCCTGAAATTTTACCAAAACCTCCTCCTTGATTTCTCTGTTGCTAGTATTTCCCCTCACTCTCTTTTCTGACATTTGCTTAATATTTTTTCTGCAATTCTGATGATCTTTCTAAAATGAAAATCAGACCATGATATTTCATTATTTAAAACTTCCAATGAATTATCATTTGCTTTAAGGTAAAATCCAATTCCATTGCTAAGTTCATGAAGTCCCCTTCTTATGACCTGGCCTAAGTCTTTAACTCTTTAAGGAACCTATATGGTATAGGGTCGCTATGAGTCGCCTGCGACTCGAAGGCACTTAACAACAATAACATCAACAGAGAGAGAAAGAGAGAGAGATCAACTGGCCCAGCCAAGAGAAAACGATGTGACCAAGACAAAGGTGGGTGACTTTTAGTTCGCGGCCCTCAGGCCAGTCTTTCATTGTTTTTGTTCAGACATTCCTCTAGGTCATATAGCCCTGGTGTACAAGTTGCCGTCCTGCGGTCACTTGTGGTTGCTGTGAGGCTGAACACGGTGGTGACACGGATGTGTCAAATGCGTTAATGGTTGGCTATCCAGTGCGGACTGAGAGTGGGGTGGAGCTCCCTGATTGAACAAGCGTGGAAGGAGGAGTGGCAGCCACTTCCATAATAGCTTGTCTCCGGAAACCCTATGAACTTGAAGAGAAGGGTGAAAGGCACCCAAGCGTCAAGGACTCTCCTTCATAGGGTCGCTATGAGTCGCCTGTGACAGGGCACTTAACAACAACAAACAACATATGGTATAGTGGTTAAATCACTTGATTGCTAAATTCATTTAGAGGTTAATATTTCCAAACCTCTCCATGGAATGAAGATGGGGCAGCAGAACTCTCCAGCAGGTTTTCTGTGGCTCTAAATCACAGGACAGATTACCCATCCTTTGTCTTAGAGTTACTGCTCAATCTGAATCACAAAAGAGCCATCTCCTTTGGGTTAACAGCAAAATTCACTTAAGACTTTGTCACCAGAGCTCCCTTGAGTTTTTAACTTTTTAAGACTTTAGATCTGTAAAGACTCAAGGTTGTGTAGTGTTTAAAATATCTGACTGCTAAAGTCATACCCAGAACTTAATACCCCCAAGTCTTCTCATGGGAAAAAAGATGGTCTACTCTAAAATTGTAGTCTCACAAATCCTATAGACAATTCCACTCTGCCCTATAGTGTCACAAAGAGTAAAAATCAACTTGAAAGCATTAGAGAGCATTCAGCAACAATGTCTCAGTTGTCTAATTATCCTATAACAAAGATATCATAAGAGGATGGCTTTGACAAATAAAAATGTGTTCTCTTACAGTTTAAAAGATTATAAGCCCAAATTTAGGATGTGTCAAGTTCTGAAATGCAATCACCACTTTATATAGAAAGAAAAGAGACCTTGAAAAAGCAATACACTATATAAAACAGCAACAACAACAACAACAAAAACCTGCAGGTCTCTTACTGTGCCATTTCAAAATAGACCATACAGCCAACATATCCAAAACAGTTTTGCATTGCTATAATAATGTATATATAGACTAATGGTAAAAAATTGAAAAACTAGATATAATTCTGTCCACTTGATCTTTGGCAAAAAACCCTTGAAATTAATTAATTGGGGAAAAGACAGCTTCACTAACAAATGGTGTTTGAAAAACGAGACATCTAATTGTAGAATAATCACACAAGATCCATATATCACCCTTTATTAAAAAATTCAGACTGGATCAATGCATAAATGTAAAAACTAAAACAATAAAGATCATAAAAGTAAAAAAAAAGATAGGCGCTAACTTAGGGGCTGTAACTATCGGAGCAGCTGTTAAACTATAAACACAATAAAAAAAATCTACAAACAGCAGAAGACAAACTAGGTAAGTGACTGATTTTTAAAAAATGAATCATCATGTGCATAAAATATATATATCAAAAAAGGAAAAAGAAAATACATATTTTTTTAAAAGCATAAAAGAGACAGTCAATGATTGTCTAGCAAGGACATCTGAATGTTGCCCATATACACAGGGATGACAAGTGAAGATTAATGAAATTTTGATGTTAAGTTGATATATTATTATGGTCCAGGTTTCCTTAGCATCAGGAAACATTAAAACAGCAAACAACTAAATCATAATTGGTAACCCCATAATAGTTAAAGACCAAAGGTCTTGGACTTTATATTGTTCTAAGGTAGGCTGTTGCTTAATGTTGAGCCATTAATGAAAATTTCGTGCAAATTGTTACCATTTCATGTATTTGTGGACTTTTACAAAGGAAAGGGTCATGTCTTTTCTGCCATCCCCAGGTGTAAATGTAGGTTTTAAAAAGTTTAATTATATTAATATTTTTAATTTAATTCTTTTATTATTTCTAATACTGGTGACCAATAGATGAATAATAGCTATTATTTTTGGATGCCAAAGACAGTGTTTGGTGGAGATCCCTTAGAAAACCCTAAGGATTCAGTGGGAAAATGATTGGACATGTTCAACAAATTCAGCAAAGTAGCAGCATGGTACAAGGTCAGCATACAAAAATTGGTTAGATTTCTCTATGACAAAGAGAGTAAAGAACTGGAGTCAAGAAAAACAATATATTGCAATAGCTAATCCATTTGTTAGTTGATGCGAATTTGGGCTGTTTCTATTTTCTATTGTGAATAATGCTGCTATGAACATAGATGTACAAATATTATTTTGTGTTTCAGTTATGATTTCCTGAGAGTATATTACTAGCAGTGAAATAGCTGTGTCATATGAGATTTCTATTTTCAGCTTTTTGAGGAAACACCAAACTACCTTCCAGAATAGTTGTAGCATTTTGCAATCCCACAAACATGAGCGTTCTAATCTCTTCACTTGATATATATGTTTAGGTAACCCCTTGTTTTCTGTAAATGGGGTTGGTTTTCATTTTCTTTAGTACTTATTCAAAACAAAATTAAAAACCCTAAGATGTCATAGCTTGATTGCAAAACCACACTGAAGAATAGTAGAGAATGACTTTGCAGAAAATACTAAACTGTGTGAATTCAATACTTATTTTTTTCAGTTATTTGACGTTATCATCACACGTGAATAACACACATGAGTTACTTTAATGAGCAGGGATTTCTTTTCTCACATATTAGGAGGTTAGAAGTCAGACATTAAGAGTACAATGGTCTAGGGGAAGGATTTTGCTTTCTGTTTTCTCTAGAGAAAACCTTGGTGATAATCTGATATATTTCTTTCTAAAAGATGCATGAATCTAGGATAAAGGGACAGAAAACTCAAGCTACAACATGTCACCTTATATTTCATTATTAATATCTCTGTGTATGTTTAAAATACATTTCAAGATGAGTAAAAGTTTATTTTAAATATTTCTCTTGTTTTACAAGTTCAAAATTCCTAAATATTAAAAATAAATGCAAATATTTAATTGTCATGTTTGTGCTTGCTTGCTTAATTTGTTTTATTCTATCTCAAAAGAGATTGATGCCCTATTCTAAATATTACCTCATTAATGCAGCTAAGGAAACCCATTCCTAGTGGGATTATAACCCTGTGGTTATATAGGGGTAGAATTTATAAACAAATTTAGAAGGGATATGAGTCAATCCATAACAATTTCCAGTTAGTGAATAAGTTGTTAGAAAATTTTACATTTTGAATAACAAATTTAATCTGAGTTTCAATTTCTTCATAAAGAAAATCCTAATATAATTCACCAGTTTTATTGCTATAAACTGAAATATTTTGTTGTTATCACTTTCCATAAAGAGAAATTATTCTTATAGGTTTGTTTTTTGTTTGTTTTTTAGGAATAGAAGTGCTTAAAAAAAGACTTTTTCCAGGAAAACATTATTCTTCAGAATTCTCATCATCAAGCTAACAATTGGTTTGCAAAATGTATTAATAACATTGACATTAGATCTCCTTTGTTTACCAGAAGCACATCTCATAAGAATTTTGGGGTAGGGTGGGAAGATGAAATGTGAACACACACACACACACACACACACACACACACATACACACACACACATACAAACAGACAGACAGACAGACAGACAAAATCCTTGTTTTGTGACTTTTTCTCTGTTTTCCTAAGGATTTCAAAATATGAATATTCTTTCTAAATATGTTGTTGTTGTTTAATGCCGTCGAGTCGTAGACGACTCATAGCGACCCTATGAAAGAACA
>NW_006399759.1:29434697-29452119 GCF_000299155.1 Elephantulus edwardii | reverse complement strand
ATCAAAGAGAATTCTAGTTTCCAAATTTTGGTATAGTATTTATGGCAGTAAAGAATAAAGAAGCAATGGTGTCCAACATTGGTGGTATCAGATGGTGTCCAGACAATTATGGTTCATAGTGACCCTATGAACAACAGATCTGAACCTTTTCTTATCATGAAACATTTTCATGATCTCTGTTTAAGCACATTGTTACAGTCTCTGTGTCATTCTATCTCTTTAAGGGTCATCTTCTCTTTCAATCATCCTTCTTCTATCCCAAAATGAAATCTTTTGTCCAAGGATTAGTCACTCCTGATAATGTCTCCTATATGTGTCAGACAAAGTTTCACTGTCCTTGTCTCAAAGGAGCACCTGCAACACAGGCTTGTTTGTTCTTTTGGCAGTCTATCAAATATTCAATACTTTTCTTACACACAATTAAAAATCATATTTTTTTTCTTTGGTCTTCCTTACTCTTGTCCCATTTTCAGATACATAAGTCATACAAATACCATGGCTTGGATCAGGTGCAACTTAGTCTTTAAACTGATAACCTTGCTCTTCAGCATTTTGGAGAAATCTTTGACAGTACATCTTGCCAATACAATGCATGTTACCCCCAGTGCAACATGTGTTCAATATGTAAAGCAAATTATCTAGGACATAGACCGTTATCTTGCTATTTACATTTAAATTTTGTTATTAATTGTGTACTTGCAAAACCATTTAAAATTTTTCAGATACTTAAGCTAACTAGTATTTATACTAGTTACAGGAAAAAATGTTAATGATAGATAACAACAACAAGACTGAGTCATTTCTATAGCATGCACATATTTGTTGCTGTTGTTATGTGCCCTCAAGTGTACTGGAACTCAGAGTGAACCTATACACAATAGTTGTGATTTCTGCCCTATCCTGAGTCAATTTCACTGTCTCCAACACATCTACCCTCACTACCCCAGTTTCTGCGTCAATCCATTTTGCTCAGGGATCCTCTTTTCCTAAGTTCTCCTCCACCCTTCCAAGCATGATGGCATTCTCCAAGTGCTGCTCTTTCCTGGAAACATGCCCAAAGTATGTGAAGTGGGGCTTCCAAATCTTGCCTCCAAAGAAAAATTTAACTTCACTGTCTCCAGGACAGACCTATTTGTTCTCATGGTATATTCAATACTCTTCACCAGCATCACAAATCAAAGGCATTGATTCTCCTTAAGTCATCCCAAGTCACTGTCCAATTCTCTGATGGATAGCAAGTGATTGCAAAGACTATACCCTGGATCAGATACACATTAGTCTCTAGACTGACATCATTATTCTTAAGCATGTTGGAGAGGTTCCTAACAGCATATCTTCCCAGTGCAACTTCTCTTTTGATTTCTTGACTGCTGGTGCCAAGAGTGTTGATTATGGAACCAAGCAATCTACAATTGTTAACAATCTCAATCTCTTTTCCATCTATCATAGTGTTGCCAAGTGGTGAAGTAGTATCTTTATTTTCTTAATATTAAACTACAATCCATATTGAACACTAAATTCCTTGACTTTCTGCAACAAATATATGATACTCCTCAATTTCAGTAAGATTGTGTTATCTATACAATGCAGATTGTTGATGAATCAGACTCTAATCCTAATGTTACATAAATCATAAAATCTAGCCTCTCAAATGATCTGTTCCTCATATAGATTGAAAATGTGTTGAAATTAATAAGACATCACTAATATCACACACAGGCAAATTTCTGTTGAAGATTATAAAAAATAGTGAACAGTGTATCAAAAGAGAACTACAATTTAGGTTCAGAAGAGGCCATGGCACTAGGAACATCATAGACAGTATCAGATAGCTCTTGGCTGAAAGTAGAGAATACCAGAGGAGTAATTATCTGTGTTTCTTTGACTATGCAAATGCATTTGACTGTGTGAATCACAACAAAGTATGCCTAATCTTGGGAAGAATGGGAATATCAGAACACTTGATTGTCTTCATGCAAAACTCATACTTGTACCAGGAAGTAGTCATCAGTGCAGAGCAAAGAAACAGAGCCTGGTTCAAATCCATCTATTTATTTATGTACTTATTATGTTCTTCCAAATTGTTGCCATCAAGTCAGTTCTAACTTACAGAGACTTTATTGGTTAGTTAGCACTGTCTCATAGTTTCCAAAGTTGAGGTAAAGTACGACATCTTTTCCCATATAGTGGCTATAAACAGTAGCCAAGATGTGACCGACTGTGTGACTGCTGTTATTTATTATCCTGAACATACAAAAACAGTTAAATTTCATAGGAGAGATACCATGAGAATGTAAAACCATAAATAATATTTGTTCTAATAATATTATGTGTACTACATTCAGAGATGTCTAAGTTGTGGTGGAAAGACAAGATTAATTCTACCAAATGCGTCATTATAAAAGTCAGCATTATAGAATATCTGGAAGAAGTGATATATATACTACTTAAAGAGGCTATAAAATTGAATGTTAGCCAACAGGATGGGAAGAGAAGTTGGCTGTAAAATTGAATGTTAGCCAACAGGATGGGAAGAGAAGTAGGACAGTAGCAAAAACATTAAACAGTTACATGTAATGAAAAAAGATCTCACAGTTAAATGGACGGTGGCTGGAATAATCAGGGACATGTTGTACAGAACTTGTAAGTCATTTTCAAGAATTTAGGTTTCGCTTATAACCAATGCCTACATCTGTACAGATTTAGACAAAGAAGTGACCTGGTTTTATCATGAAGAGGCTATGCCAGAAAAATAAGAGCAAAATGATGACAATGATGTGTATGAATGTTTGTGTGAAACACAAACAAACGAACAAACAAACAAATAAATAAATAAGTAGAACAGATTATCCAGAAGGCCGGGTTGTATGAGAAGTGTGGCACCAGGATTGGAGAAAGATTCATCAACAATCTGCGTTATGCAGATGACACAACCCTGCTTGCTGAAACTGAGCAGGACCTGAAGTGCTTGCTGCAGAAGGTCGAGGACTGCAGCCTTCAATACGGATTGAGGCTCAATATCAAGAAAACAAAAATTCTCACCACTGGGCTAATTGGCAACATCAGGAAGGATGGTGAAGAGATTGAGATTGTTCACAGCTTTAGTTTGCTTGGCTCCACAGCCAACGCTCTTGGCACCAGAAGCCAGGAAATTAAAAGACCTATTGCAATGGGTAAATCTTCTGTTAGGGACCTCTCCAAAGTACTGAAGAACAATGGTGTCACTCCAGATACTAAGATGTGTCTGATACAGGCAGGCTGTGGTCTTTACAATCACTTGCTATGCATTCAGAGAGCTGGACAATGACTAGAGATGACAGAAGGAGAATTGATGCCTTTGAGCTGTGGTGCTGCAGAAGAGTATTGAATACACCATGGACTGCTAAGAAAACTAACAGGTTCATGCTGGAGAAGGTTAAACCAGGCTGCTCCTTGGATACAAGGATTCTGAAGCTTTGTCTGACATAATTTGGACATGTTTCAAGGAGGAACCAGTCCTTGGAGAAGGATGTCATGCTTGGGAGGGTGGAGGTACAGGAGAGGAATACCCACTATGAGGTGGATTGATTCAGTGACTGGCGTAATAAGGGTAGGTGTGTTGGAGACAATGAGATTGGCACAGAATAGAGAAGGGTTTAGGGCTGCTCTACATAGGATTCCAATGAGTTGCAGACAATTCGACAGCACATAACCAAAAATATATATTGTTGTTGTTGTTATTTGATGCCATCGAGTCATAGACGACTCATAGCGACCCTATGAATGAACGGCCTGAGCACTGTTTGTACATAGAGTTTCTGGAGGCAAGCCATTTCGGAAGTGGATGCCGCTCCTGCTTCCAGGCTTGATTTAGTCGGGAAGCTCCAGCCAACACTGTCCACCATGGATACCCGTTACCACGATTAGCACATCACTGTCACAGGCTTCAGCATCACAGCAACCACGAGTTACCTCTGTACAGCAACGCACAGACCAGTGCTATACCACCTGCACATCAAACAGATTCCCGGAAAAGCAGTCAAATATATATATATATATATCAATCTATGTATCTATGTATATATCTATATCTACATCTATCTCTATCATCTATATCTATATCTATATCATCTATATCTATATCATCTATATCTATCTATCTATTAGAAAGAGAGGAGAGAGAGAAATTAAGAGAAAGTCTGAGAGAGGAGGCAGTGTACAAATTACAATACACTCTCCTCTCTTTTGATTTACAGCCTTTGAATGGCCACTGGAAAGCCAGCTATGAGTTGATTCTGACTCAACAGCACACAAAAATATCAACATTCTAATGTGGAAATTGAGAATAGTAAGGGTTTGGAAACAGGTCTGTACAAGACTAAGTTACTGATTGAATTTATTTTAGAAAAAATAAAGATTCAAGACAACCACTAATTCCCTGGTAAATTGCCTGATTGGTTCTTCATACATTTTTATCAGAGACAATTCAGAAGAAAGAACAGATAGCAGGTAGCATATATTCCATCTGGTAGAACTGATTTAAAGTACTATAAGGCTTCAAATGGGACTATCACTTAGGTAATTGGATATAAAGGAGTACAGAGAAGTCCAGGGGAATCCTCTGAATTTCATGCTGTAGTGGAAGGGTGAGATAAAAAATGAGGAGTAAAGTAAAGGTCAAGATATGTATATACAGTAAACAATGCAATAACTATCAAAATAAAAAGTCCATCAAAGGAATATACAAGTCATAGTAGAGAGAAAGAAAATGAGAAGAGACATGCAGAATGTGAAAAAAAAAAATTACACAAGAAGGATAAGCAAATAGAAGCCAGTGACATAAAAAGAAAACGGTTTATGGATCTGGAAATTAGAAAACTACTGTAATGAATCTGTCCTTGAATTTTTTTGATTGCAACACATGGAGAAAGCACCCCAAAAGGTAAGCACCGATATACAAATCCTTCACAGTAAATTGCCCTTCCCTGGGATATTATGCACTTAAACAGCCTAACATCAACAAAGAAAAGATTCAAATAACATCTAAAAAGCAGCTGACTGCATCAAAAATAATGAAAAACAAAATAGCCCTTCTCCTAAAACAGCAGACCCAATGAAGACCCATGTCCAGCACTCTGAACCATAGAAAGTAATGGCAAAGACCAGGGCCTGTAGCAGGCACACCTTAGTCTCCAGACTGAACGCAAAATAGATCATAAAACAGAAACAAAACAAGAAAACCCAACAACCTACATCAAGACTTCAGGTCCTCCTTGGTTTCAGTAAGCAAGGTTGTATCATATGTATAATTCAGGTTGTTGATTAATCTTCCTCCAATCCTGATGCCATATTCCTCCTCATAAAGTCCAGCCTCCCTAAATGATCTACTTCACACATAGATTGAAAAATATATGGAGACAGGATGCATCTCTGATGCACTTCTTTCCTACTTTTGAATTGTGCAGTGTTTCCTTGCTCTGTTCTGACATATTCCCCTTGACTTGATCCGAGCACAATTAAACATTTTTGATTGCCATTCTTTTCAAAGTTAGCCACAATTTGCCATGATCCACATAGTCAAATGTCTTTGTATAGTCAATGAAGCACAGATAGATATTTCTTTGGTACGCTTTGCTTTAAGCCAAGATCCATCTGACACAGGCAATAATAACTTCAGTGTCATGGCCTCTTCTAAACCCAGTTTGTATTTCTGGTAGTTTTCTATCACTGTATTGTTTCAGTTGTTTTTGGATAATCTTCAGCAGAGTTTTGCTTCTGTGTGATATTAGTGACATTGTTCGATAACTTCCACACTCTATTGGATCACATTTTTGGAGCGCTAGAAATAAATATGGATCTCTTTGAGACCGCGGGCCAGGCAGTTGTCCTCTAGATTTCTTGGCAGAAACCCGTGAGCATGTCTAGAGTAACATCAATTCCTAAGGAATTAACAAATATTAAGAACCACATGATCTTAGCAGTTGATGCAGTACAGGCCTCTGATGAAATCCAACACCCTTCCTTATTAAAATACTAAGTAAAATAGGAATATAAAGAAATTTCCTCAACATAGTGAAACGCACATACACAAAATCAAGAGTCAATATACTTCTCAACTAAAAAAGATTAAAACATTTTCATTGCAAACAAGAATGGCAAGGATATCCACTGTCACCACTCCTATTCAATATTGTATGGAAAATACTCGCTAGGGCAATACAACAAAGAAATATATAAGAGGCATCTAAATCAATAAAGAGATGGTAAAACTGTTGCTATATGCAGATAACATGACAGTGTACACAGAAAATCCCAAGGAAAGCAAAAAACTGTTAGAACTAATAGATTGGCAGGCTGTAAGATCAATATCCAAAAATAATTAGGAGTCCTCTACACTAACAAAGAAAACACAGAAAAAGAAACTAAGAAAACAATATCATTTACAATAGCCAACCACAAGTTGAGATACTTAGGAAGAAACCTAACTAGAGACACAAAACACCCTTACAAAAAAAACTATAAAATACTTCTGCAAGAAACAATAAAAGACCTAAAAAAATGGCAAAATGTTCCCTGTTTATGCATAGGAAGACTCAATATATTGAAAATGACAGTTCTATCAAAAACAATCTACATGTTCAACACAATCCCAATACAGATACCAAATTCATTTTCAAAAAGTTGGAAAAGGCAATTGGTAAGTTTACTTGGAAGGAAAGAGACCTCAAATAAAGAAAGCACTTCTGAAAAACAATAATGAAGTGCGAGACATAACATTCCCTGATCTGAAAACCTACAACACAGCTGAAATAACCAAAACAGCTTGGTACAGGCATAATAGCAGGCACATAGACTGATGAAATTAACTCATCTATCTATTTATAGTCAACTGATATTTGACAAGTAAACAAATCCTATCAAATGGGCAAATGACAACCTCTTCAACAAATGGTGCTGGCAAAATTAGACTTCCAGCTTCAGAAAGGAGGATCCACACATTTCACCATATAAAAAAATCAACCCAAGGTGGATCAGATACCTAGGGATAAAGCTCAAAACCATAAAGATCATAAGAGACAATGTGGGACCAAGCTTAGAAGTACCATCCCATGGTATAAAAAGGGTGACAAATAAAAAAATACAAAACCATGAGAAGATACAATTGATGAATGGGGCCTTCTAAAGAATAAATCTTTGCCCTCAGTAAAAATTTTTCAAACATAGAAAAAAGAAAACCTATTGATTAGGGAAAAAACATTTAACAATACTATCTCAGACAAGGGTCTCATAACAAAAATGTTCAGAATCCTACAGGGTCTCCATAAGAAAAAACCTGATGATTCAATTACAAAATGGGCAATAGACATGGAAAGACTTTCACAGAGGAAGACATTAAGATGGCCACAGACAAATAAAGAAATGAAAAAAATTACTGGCAATAAGAGAGATACAAGTCAAAAACAAAATGAGATACCATCTCATCCTAGTAGAAGAAACAAAGTTTAACTTTATAACAAGCAATAAGTATTGAAGAGAATGTGGGAAGATAGGAATATTCATACACTGTTAGTGGCATTGTAAAATGGTACATGCACTCTGGAAAGCAGTTTGGTGTTTCCTCTAAAAGTTGAACATAGAAATTCCATGTTGTTGTTGCAGAAATTCTATATGATTCAGCAACTTTGAATATGCCCTGAGAAAATCAGAACTGAGACACAAGAGGAGTTCATATACCAATGTTCGTAGCAGTTAATCATCATCACAAGAACATGGAAACAGCTTAAAAGTACAAATACAGTCAAACAGAATGAATGGAAATACAAAGCCTCTGTAAATTTTTGCTGAAATTAATAATAAATTTAAATTAAAAAAAAATAAGTTAGAGCAAGGAAGGCAATGGATTTATAACTGCTCTTGCTAATAATACTATATCGTGGCATGAAGGAGGAATAGTGGAACTGTATCCACCTTTACAATATTTTTCTTACTAAACCCATTTATGGAAAATAGGAACTGCATTAACACATGTATCTCTGGATTGGAAATGATCATATTGTTAATATTTCTAGCTTTAAGCTTAAAAGATTATATTGTTCAAAGTTTTTTTTTTATATATTTGTTTAAATTTTTCCCTCTTTTAACAACTGGGATCTAGAGGGAAGAGAAAAGACCAGAGAATGGCCAAAATTTTGGGGGCAGCTATTGCTGCCAGTTTAGGGCCTGTGTCAAGAAAAGGAAGTCTTACATAAACAGTGCCACCCAAAGGTAATAAAGGAGGTCAGAATTGCTTCCACTGTGGAAAGCTGGGCCACTTCAGTAGGCAGTGTCACAGATGAGAGTCACAGATAGGCAAGGGAGTAGAGAGGAAGCTCCCACTCACTTGCTTGAAGTGTGGATCTGAAGGACACTTGGCCAAGGGTGGCCCATATCAGGTCCTCATGGCTGACTGGACTGACAGGCCCCAGCTCCCAGCTGGAAACAAAGGAGAATGTGTCAACCATTTAGATCCTCCCAGAAGATCTGTGGGTGAGCATTAACAATACTGGTAAGTATATTCATTTTCTCCTGGACACAAGAGCCTACTATTTGGTCCTAAAAGCCTTCTGAGGTCCCAACTCTTCTCACTATTTCTTAGTTTTGTTGGAATTGATGGAAAACCACATAAGCAGTTCCTTACTTTACCTCTACCTTGTATGTGGACTTCCAAGTTGTAAAACAACTCAGTGGTAGATGGAATTTGCTCCAGGACTTAAGAACAATAAATGACATAGTTGAGCCTCTACATCTACATCTGGTTCCTAACCTTTATACTATAACAGACGAAGTGCTAGTCAATAAGCCTTTTATTTTAAGAACTACCTTCCCTCTGTAACTTGATTTGTGCCACTGTTAGAACCTCTACTTGGAATATCATTGCTTTTAATTTTTGACTCATGTACTTTTCACTTGTTAGGTAAATTTGTGTCTTCTCGGCTGCAACAGTTTCATGATACATCTTCAAGGATATGAACATGTATGGCTAAGCACAATCTCCACAATAGTCTACATGTTTCCTATTGCCAAAGAGGCCCTTTAGAGTAGTGAGAGAAGATCTTCACCCTGAAACCTACAGTGTCCCTTTTCAGCAGGAAGTAGCTAAGAGAATATGCCGTCCCCTTTTCCTTATGAATCAGGGTGAAGTCTCTCTCAGGGAGGAGTGATAGGGAATGACAAAGGACACACTGACAAAAGAGATTAATCAAAACTGGCTTTGATAAGCACTGTGGCAATGGGACAATTAAAACAAACTTTCAAGGGGGAAAAAAGAAACGAACTGATGAGGGTGAGGGTAGAGAAAATAGTGCAACAACGAATGAATGCAAACCCCAAATCTCTGTAAATGTTCATTAAAATAAAATTTAATAAATAACAAACAACAACAATAACAAAAAAGAAACTATGGTATGTTCACACAATGGAAAATTATGCAGTACTCAGGAGAAAAAAATTTCAAAATTACTACATAACTTAGAAGAGATTGAATTGCATCATGATGAATGAAATGACTCTGTCCCATAGGACAAATACTGTGCAAGATGATTATTGTAGAAATAGAAAGATAACTAGTAAACCACATATGATGATCCAAAAAGGGGAGGGATAGGAGCAGAAAGGTGAGGATGGGTAGGTGGGAAATCATAGGATTGCACAATTTGGTGGGTGAAAGATAGGTAAAGGAAATAGAAAAGATCTGATGGGCATCTAAAAAGATAGTGCAATACTGGTCATAGTTCAATGATGATTAATTTTAATAAAACAAAATTAATAGGAATGATTGTATGAAACACAATGTGAATGAAGGATAGTGTGAAACACAATTTATACAAACTTTGTAAGCAAATCAAGATAAAATAAAAATTTTAATAAAACAAGCTACTGTTACTAATTTTATAAAGATATAACTGTGACACATGAGGCCAAATGGTAGATATTGAAAATTAAATAACAGTTCAGTAAGAAGAAACAGTGTTTTGGAAAGGAGTTTATATAGAAAAGAAATCTTTATGATACAGAAAATAGAATGCTAAGTAAAGAATCTTTTTTTTTTACATTTTCTACTGCTTTGTTTACAAAATTTGAATACATTGTTTTTAAGACCAAATTCTTTCAATTTCCCTCACCCTGCCTATCAAAACTGTACAACCCCATGATTAAATCTCTCTCCCTGCACAACCTTATCCTGCCTTCACCCTCTCTCACCTCTCTTGGATCCTTATACTCATTCTACAATAATGTTTTATACACTATTTATTTTTGTGGGACTGAGTTCCCTCAGCAAAATGCTCTCCGGTCTCTCCCAAGTTATGTAATAATTTACAAAATCATTGCTCTTACGTGATGCATAGTATTCCATTGTGTAAATGTACCATAATTTCTCAATCCATTGATTTGAAGAAAAAATTTGTGATTGTTGAAAAATAAGATAATGAATGGCAGAAAATGTTTTACATTTAGAAGAAAATTGCAATATTTCAGTCATTTACTCTTGTTGTTATGTATTGTCAAGTTGCTTTTGACTCATAGTGACACTATGTACAACAGCTCCGAGCCCTGCTATATATTCTGTACCAACTTTATTGTCTCTGACACACCTAGTGCATCACCCCAGTCACTGAATTAATCCATCTTATTAAGGCTCTTCCTCTCTTGCGCTGTCCCTCCATCCTTCCAAGCATGATGTCCCTCTCCAAGGACTGGTTACTCCTTGCAACATGTCCAAAGTAGGTTAGGTGAAACTTTCAGAATCCTTGCCTCCAAGGAGTAGCCTGGTTTCACCCTCTTTAGGACAAACCTGTTTGTTCTCCTAGCAGTCCATATTATATTCAATATTCTTCTCCAGAACCACAGCTCAAAGGAATCAATTCCCCTTTTATCATCCCTAGTCATGCATGGTCCAGCTTTCTGACACATAGCAAGTAATTACAAAGAGCCTGAATCAGGTGCACATTGGTTTCCAGACTGACATTGTTGCTCTTTGTTACTCTGGAGAGGTCCCTGAGAGCAGACTTTCCCAATGAAATTCATCTTTTGATTTCCTGGCTGGTACCAAGAGTGTTGATTGTGGAGTCAAGCAAGCTGAAGCCGTAACAATCTCAATCTTTTCACTGTCTATTATGATGCTGCCAATTGGCCCAGTGGTGAGAATCTTTGTTTTCTTGATGTTGAGCTTCAATCCAAATTGAAGATTACAGTTCTTGACTGTCTACAGCAAGTGTTTCAGGTCCTCTTCAGTTTCAGCAAGCAGGGTTGTGTCATCTGAATAACATAGGTTATTGATGAGTCTTCCTCCAATCCTGATGCCACATTGCTCCTCATAGAGCTCAGACCCTTAGATAATCTGTTCTGCATATAGATTGAAAAGGTATGGAGATAAGATACATCCCTGATGTACATTCTTCCCAATTTTGAACCATGCAGTGTTTCCTTGCTTTGTTCTGACAACCACTTCCTGGTCCAAGAATAGATCTTGCACAACCACAATCAAGAGTTCTGGGATCCCTATTCTTCTCAGAATTAGCCAAAGTTTGTTGTGACACATATAATTAAATGTCCTTGAATAGTCAATGAAACATAGATAGACATTCCTCTGGTACTCTCTGCTTTGAGCCAGAAATATTAGCCAAAATATTCATTGTAGCATGGCTTCTTCTAAACCCAACCTTGACATCTGGCAGTTCTCTGTTCCAGTTGGTTTTGGGTAATTTTCAGCAGAATCTTGTTTGTGATATTAATGATATTGTTCAATAATTTCTGTTGAGTCACCTTTCTCTGGAATGGGAACTCTAGTTAGCCAATATTCCAAAGAAGTACAAAGCAGAAGTAGAAGCTGTGGTCTTGAAAAGTACCACTGTAGTGTCACAATTACACAATAAAATCTTTGGAACCCAAATAATTCAAGTGGTTTGTGTTGGTTTTTTTTTTTTTAATTTCTTTCAATTCTTTTTTTTTTCCTTTAATTTTACACAGGTTTACCAAGAAGGTTCATTTACATTGCCCTTCACACCACTTCCCTTCCACCTCCACAACCTACCTCCTATCCAACTGTCAAACCATGAGACTCCATGATTACTCACATTCATCATCACTCCTCTGCTTCACTCCTTCCCTCCTTAGATCCTCATACATGTTTAACTAGTTATCTATTTATATAATGACAGTCTTATGCAATATTTGTCCTTATGGGACTGAGTTAGCATAATACTCTCCATTCCCTCCCAAGTTAGGTAATGATTTACAAAATCATTGCTTCTATGTGCTATGTAGTATTTATTCCATCGTGCGACTGTACCATACTTTCAATCCGTTCAATTGTGATAGAATTCAACTCTTTTTATCTTCAGTTACCTGGAATATTTTAAACTCTATAGTTGGTTTTTAGAAAAGATTTATTATACTTAATTAGAAGTAAAGTAAAAATATGACTCTGAGACTTTAAGATAAAGAGAACATTTTATGTTCCTTTTGCTTTATTCAACAAGGTAGAAAAATATAATCACAATTTTTCTAAAAGCCCCAATTCTCAAATCAATTTTGTATGACAGCTCTTTTGTTATTGCAGTAGTCCTTGTAACTTTGTAATTATAAGGTTTCTCTGTGTATGAAATTATGTCATTGGCCACATACTTTAGCCTCCCCAGAGAGAAATTCCATTGGTATGAAAGGTAGACTATATAGCTGACACATTTCCATCTATCCCTGTGTAGTTATTTGTATTTGAAACAGTTGTTCTTTTATTTAATGTGAACATTTGGAGAGGAATAATAACTGGTTCCATGTTGAGATGTTGCAAAAGTGAAACAGGTTATCTTTTAAGGAAAAATAAAAAGCTAACATAACATTAGGAGTATTTTCATTAAGGTTCTCCAGCCTTTCTTTTTCCCATGCTTCACTAAATTATTGGGTTAGTTACTTGGGGCATACAATGGCTCATTTACTCTCTCAGAAAGCAGCATTACCTAGGGCAAGAATCTGGATGGAAATGTGACATCAGAGATGGATAGAATGAGTTGATGGTGTACAAATTTAGAAATCCTGGGAGCAAATTACCCGAGAAAACAAAGAAGACTGAGAAGTCAAGGGAAGACATCTGGACATCGGAAGAGTCATCATGTTGTACAAATATCAAGTACAAACAAATATCTTTTCCAACATCAGGAATGACTTATAAAATCAGGGCCAAGTGAAAATCAGAGTTTGCTATTAAGCATTTGCTTGGCATGACTATTTCTGTGATCCTGGTTGATGTTTCTTGGGGGGTTTTTTATAGGTATTATAATAAAATAATTTATCTACAACAAAACATACACATTTTTATATCTCTATTTTCAAATTTAGTAGCCTAAATTTACAATGCTTTATTTAGTATAGATTGTTCTTAACTTATAGATGTCCTTAACTTTTCCTATCTATAATGCATTACCTTATCACACCCTAACAAGATGTTATCTAGTTAATTTAAATATACGTTTATTAGTTATAATGCAATGATCTTAATATATTGCAGAACAAAGGATCTAGCTCTACTCCAAGCAAAGTAATGTTTCGTCCTTGCTCTGGGTAAATAATCTTTGACAAAAAAAGTGACTGGATCTGGGACTTTCAGGCTCCAGTGAATGATTTGTGCTTACGAATGAGGGCTGGTCAAAGCAGAGAAGATTAACCTTTATAACTGATATCATCCCATCTTAAAGGGCATAACAAGCCTATCATACAGAGCTCACCAATAAGAGCTTGAAATGCAAAGAATCAGAAATAATTCTGGATAAGGGATTCTTGATTATTGAGAATGTCTTCTCTGGAAAATAATGGATCCCTTGGAACATGGATACTTCCTTTCGAAAGCTCACCTTATATATTTTCAATTCATATCATTTTGAAGTGTGTTAAATGTATTGTGGCTGGTATAATGAATCTTGGGAGTATTTGCAACGAAGTATAACATTCAAAGTGGCAGTGAGAACAGCAAGCTAAGAGTAAAAATAAAGTGACAGTGAAAACAGCAGGCTAAGAGTAAAAATATTGTATGGACTCTCAAACTTTCAGCTGGCATCTGCCTTTTTGGCAGTCTGATGAACAGACCAAACTCAAATTCATTGCTTTAGTCTATTTCAACTCATGGTAACATACCATTAGGTTTCAGATGAGACTGTCCATCTTCCTCCCACAGAGTCATGGGTAGATTCAAACTGACCAATTTTTATTCATCGATTCAATATATAAGGCACTATACCATCAGGGTTCTCAGTCTGAAGAACTTCATCCTTTTAAATTGTGAGCACTGATCTTGCTCTTGTGGCTCCATTTAGATAAAGTGTACTACAGGGTAGTACTACAGGATGGAGAAATGTGAGCCTAGATCAACTGGTAAATTTTGATGGTTTTATTCCTGTTGGTCCTTACAATATGTATATTAGAAAGGCCTACTTTGTCTAGTTTCCACTCACCTTCCACCATGCCTCATTTCCTTTATAATTTTTAACCCAATGATACTACATTGTTTAGATGCTTAAGCATATAATATAGGGGCTCTGATGATTTGTTTTTGTTGTGTACTGTTGAATTGGAACTGACCCATATCTGACCCTCTGGTGGGTTTTCAGAGGAAGTTAATCAAATGGGAGGAGACTGCCCATCTGTCTCCCATGGAGCAGATGGTGGATTCAAACCAAGTGTGTGTTTTTATTTTTAATTTTTTAAAATTATTATGTTGTGTGTGTGCGTACCATCAAATCGGATCTGACTGGTACAAAAGGAAATTGCCCCTCCTTCTCCAGCAGAGCATCTGGTGGATTTGAATGGTATAACTCTGGGATTGTCAAACCACGTGTCTTAAGGATTGCAATGCAGTTTCTTACCACTAGACCACCAGAGCTCCCTTTTGGTGGCCTAGAGGTAAGGTATTATGTTGCCACCCTAAAAGCCCAGTTTAAATCCACCAGTTGTCCCTTGGGAGAAAGATGAGCACTCTCCTTTTGTGTGATTTACAGCCCCTGAAAGCCTACTGGAAAGTCAAGTGAGAGCCAGTTCTGTTTTGACGGTACATACCAACCATAACAATAAACTTATATTGTGTTATGTTCATATGACATCATACAAGCTGTTCCTTTATTTAGATTATGTATGTACGCATATATAGAAGATAGCAAACTCACAAATCTCTTCTCTTATTGTGTGATTAAGCAAATAATCACTATCAAGTTTTGGTTTTGTTCTCTCAAAGTGAACACAATAGTATTCCATATTTCCTAGGGTTTGTATTAGTTAATTTTGCCATAAAACAAACACCAATTTTTCAGTCACTTACGAAACAAAATAAACTAAAACCTATTTCTTACTAGCATTGTGAGTTGTTATCTGTGAATCAGTTGCAGTTCTGTTTGTGTGTACTCACTTTTGTGTGACTCCACATCATATGCCTTCTTATTCTAGTATCTAGCCTGAAGGAAGAAACGGTGAGGGACATGTCTGTTCTCATTCCGAAAGTGAAGAGTGATAAAAAACAAACAAACAAACAAAAATACAAATAACCAGGCACTAGCTGGGTCATATTTGCTTGTTCCTTGTTGTCAAGTCAAAAATTACTTATAATTGACACTATCAGTTTCCAAAGCTACAAAATACATAAGAGGAGATTGTTCATCTTTCTCCTATAGAGGTAGGTACTGGTGGATTCACACTTCCAGAAACACAGTGCAACTCCATACAGACAACACCACTAGAACTCTTGAACCATATTGCTGGTTGTTATGATGTGCTGTCAAGTTGCTTGCAACTCATAGCGACCCTATATACAACTTCTCTGAACTCCGTTCTATTTTTAGCCAACCTCATTATCTCTGACACACCTGCCCTCATTACTTTATTTATTATTACATCTAAATATTTTGTTTGGTTACATGGGCAGGGTCACATTTTTATGTCTGTCTGAGACACAGGAATGGCCATTCACTTGTGAAATAGCAGGCCCTCTAAAACCCTATGAACAAGATCTTATTACCAACAACTCTAAAATGCCATTATCTCTTCTGCTGAGAAATTCTGCATCATGCACATACTATTTTGTATCCTTTTATCCCCAACATGGTGGGTGGTGGTTTTGGGGTTTTTTTTCACACTTACAGTGACCCTATTCTTTCAGTAACACAAAATTTAAGGAGTGACCCTCCCAAGTTATGTAAAGGGGTAATGAAAAGGGCATAATCTTCAAATGAGAACTTCAAAACCTAGTAAGAACAAAAAACAGATAAGCCAAATATTTCAATGACATAAATGTTGATCTCATCTTAGTTAATCTTATTTCCTCTGTGCTGAGCTGATTCCGCTTTTCTTTGAGAATCCAGAACTCCTTTTTATCTTCACTCTGCATTGCTACAAATACATCATGAGACTGAAGTTTCTGTGAAAAACGTGTAGAAGAATTTCTTGATACTGAAGTCCAGCAGTAGGAAAGACCAATGGAAACAATAAACAATATAAAAACATGAGCACATCTCAGAAGCCACATCCGGGTTCAGCAGTTAATTGGTGTTAATATAGACAAAAGAGCAGGTGAGTGTGTTTTTCAGGAAAGGAGCTAAGAATGTCATAGTGCCAAAATATGTCAGAGTGAACTTTAATGTGCTTGTGGTTTATGTTGTTTTTAACAGTATAAGCCCCTATTAAAATTTTAGAAAACATTAAAATATATAAAATAGATGAAAAATTATTTCTGATCTTATTTGAAGAATTAAAAGGTCTTGAACCTCAGCTACTCTCTTACCCATTATTCCATCTATCAACTAAAGAAAGTAACTTGTTGAGACCTAATTGTTGCCTAATTTAAGAATTACAATGAACTTTTGAGTCAAGAAATTAATATTTCCTTTTCATTAATGGAGTTTGAGAAGAGAGTAAAACTTACAGGTATAGTCCTGTTCATAGCTTTCAAAAATCTACATTATAGATTCTTGTGTTATATTGATCACAAAAAAGCATTTATCTGTGTGGACCACAACAAACTGGTCAACATTGAGAAGAATGGCAACCTCAGAACACTTGTGTTCATGCAAAACCTATACATAGACCAAGAAGCAGTTATCTAACAGAGATATATCTCTGTTATATATCTAACAGAGATATATAACAGAGAAATATTCAGAAATATTGGTGATTTATATCAGAAAAGGTACACATCAAGGTTGTATCTGTTTTCCATACCTATTCAGTCTGTATGCTGAAGAAAACCATTCATTATTTTATATGCAAAGAATAATGTGGCATCAGGATTGGAAAAAAATTCATC
Organism: Elephantulus edwardii; assembly: GCF_000299155.1. Taxonomy (NCBI): domain Eukaryota; kingdom Metazoa; phylum Chordata; class Mammalia; order Macroscelidea; family Macroscelididae; genus Elephantulus; species Elephantulus edwardii. The sequence continues at coordinate 29,434,820 of NW_006399759.1, read as the reverse complement.
AACATCCTGTGTGGTGATGAGTTATCAACTCGCCCCAGAAGCAGTGGCAAACTTTAACAGGACAACAGCAATAAATGTTGAAGAGGATGTGAAGAGATAGGAACTCTCATACACTGTTGGTGG
>NW_006399759.1:29421187-29434019 GCF_000299155.1 Elephantulus edwardii | reverse complement strand
AAAACCCCACAACGTACATAAAAGAAACATTACATATACAAAGAAGCATATGCAAACCAAAAAAAAAATACGAAAAAGAAAAAAGAAAACCCTAACAACTTGTATAAATCAGATGACACAACTTTGATTGGATAAGTGAAGAAGATCAAAGGCTACTGCTTTCAATATGGGTTACATCTCTATATCAAGTAAACAACAATCCTCACCACTGGGCCAAGAAGCAACATCAGGATAGTTGGAGACATGGTTGAAATTGTCAACAACTTTATTTTACTTGGATTCACAATCAACATTACAGTAGCTGTTGTTATTAAATGCCATTGAGTCAGGTACAATTCATAGTGATCCTATGATCAGCTTCCCTGAGCCCTTCCCTACACTGTGCCATTCTCATTATATCTGACACACTAGAGGCCGTTGTTGAAGTCATCGTGTCTATTCATCTCACTAGGATTCTTCCTCACCTTTCCTGACCCTCCATCTTTCCAAGTACGATGTCCCTTTCCAAGGAATAACCTCACCTCATTACATGTCCAGAGTATGAAAGATGAAGCTTCATCTTTGTTTCCAAGGAGCACTCTGGCTAGCAATCAGGAAATCAAGACATGTTATACTGGGAAGTCTACTCTCAAGGATCTCTCCAAATTTCTAAGTAGTAAGGATGGCAGTAGACAGTAGACTTCCCAGTGCATCTGATCCAAACCATTGCATTTTCAATTGCTTACTACATATCTGGAAGTTGGACAATAATAATAATAACAACAGAGAATTGATACCTTTGAAATATTATGTTGGTGAAGAATATTGAACCATGGGCTGCCAAAAGAACAAACAAATCTGTGCAACCAAAGTGTTCTTTAAAGGGCGTGATGGTGAAATTTTGTCTCACTTACCTTGTCGTTGTTTTTTTAACCTTGCTTAATTTCAGGAAGAATTACTCCTTAATGAGACATCACGCTAGGATAAGTGAGGGTCAGCTAAAGAGAGGAGGACCCTCAATTAGATGAATTTATGCAGTGACTGCCACTATAGCCTTAAGCGGGACAGAGGGAACGAGGGTGGCACAGGAAAGGGCATGGTTCATATTTGCTGTTTATAAGGTCTCTATGAGTTGTAGGGCTTGGGTAGCCCTGAGTCAGATCTTTGTGGGGTCATAAGAAGCCATCGAAGCCAGGTGCTGGTGGAGTCCTTGGGCTCTTAATCGCCTGCTAGTCATTAGAGAACTGGACAATGAATAAGGATGACAGAAGAAAAATTGATGTCTTTCAGCTGTGGTGCTGAAGAAGAGTACTGAATATCACGTAGACTGTCAAAAGAACAAACAGGTGTGTCTTAGAGAAAATGCAGCCAGAGTACTCCTTGGAGGCAAAGATGATTAAGCTTCCTCTCTCATACTTGCAAGGCTGTTCCTTTGAAAGGGACATCATGCTTAGAAAGATAGAAGATCAGAGGAAGAGAGGAAAAGGCTCATGAAATGTATTGATATAGTGAGTGTAGCAGTGGGCTTGCGGGTGTCAGAGATAGTGAGGATGGCACAGTATAGGTTAGAGCTCAGGTCTGCTATTCATAATGTTGCTATGAATCACCCTCAACTTGACAGGCCTAACAACAACATGAGTTACAGTGGACTTGATGGCATATTACAATAACAACAGATTCTGTCTTGTGGTTACCTGTTAAGAGTAGAATAAAACATTTCCCAGTCCTTCATTATCCTCACAATAATTGGCCTGCTAAAATCTATTCTTATGACCATTGTAGCAATCCAGCTCATTGAAGATTTAATTTATCCTCACTTGCCTTCTACCTCATTAAATATAACACCTTTCTCCTATGGTTTATGCCTCCTGATTCAAAGAAAGCAAGCTGTACAGTGTTTAATTGTGATCCTTAAAGTTTTATTTACTAATATTTAAAATTTAAAATTATGTTGCATTTTAATGCAACCATTCATAGACATTTTGTTTTATAACATGAATTAAATTTTACTTAATTACAAGGTGAAATCGAATCTTTATTTATAATGTCTTTCCTTTTACTGGCCATTTATTGCATGTAGATTTCTAGGTTTTTCTTGCTATTTTGTCTAGGAGCTTTGCAAAAAATTTTCCACCAGTGATAATTCTATTGGCATTTTAAATTCTGGTGGCATAGTAGTCACCATCAAATCACAGTAACATACATGTCATTACAACACAACAAACTGACAGCTGTGCTGTTGTTGTTAAGTGCTGTTGAGTAGGAATCAACTAGTAACTGATCCTCCAGGGTTTTCACATTTAGTAAATTGTGCGGGAGGAGACTGCTCAACTTTCTGCTGTGGAACTGCTAGTGGATTTGAACCATATGCCTTTGGGTTGACAGCACAGCTCCTTACCCCTAGGGTAACAGAGTTCCCTGATTTGACAGGTGGTAAGCTAAAACAAAGTAAAGCTTAGTGACATGGAGTTGATTCCAGCTTATAGCAACCCTGGAAGACAGAGTAAAAGTAAAAAAGTTTCCGTGTCTGTAATTCTCTGTTACCAGACTGTCTCATCTTTTTTTCCCCCCTCACAAAGCACTTAGGAGGTTCAAACAGCCTACCTATTTTGTTTAGCAGCCAAATGCATTGCCACCAGGCCTTCTTCAAATTCAAGATATTCTTCAAATTGGCGTGCAGGGAATTCTAATTTTAAGAGTAGGTACTTTTAACTATCTCACGACAACAGAGAACACTGCTTGAAAACAACCATCTGAGAAGAAAGCACACTGGAACTGGAGGAGGACCCAGGAAAGTTCATTTCTAGTTCCAGATTTGCCAACAGCATATATTATATATTCCAAAGACTTACACCCACATCCATGGCTTTAATTTCACTCATCAAATAAGAAGTTAGATCAGACTTCTAGTTCTCAACATTTTTATCTACACTGATACAGCTGGGGAACATGAGAACTGAGCTTTATTTTTATTAAAATAAAGAATAGTTTTATGACAGTGTTAGAAAGCAGTCAAGTTTCTTAATGTTGGATGCTTATCACAATCACATGCTGCTCAGGATTCATCAGCGTAGAATCTTTTCAAAGGTTTATAAGCTCTGAAATTATAGGGCTGCCATTTCTTTGAGTTTTTAAGGAAATTATAGGTGGCATCAAAAGAAATGATAGGTAGTATTATTTATTCTTTTTAATATTTCTTCACTAAACCCTGATGAGACATCACCATCATCATATCAGACAACTAATACCCTGAGAAGATATACTAGGAGAAACACAAATATGTATTTTAACTTATGATTCATTTATTTATCTTGCTAGTTCATTTATTGGTTTGCTTACAGAGTCTGTATACATTGTTTTTCACAGTATTCCTCATTCATATTGTATTTAATACAATCAACATAAATGTTTTTAAATTCTCAGGTTAAAGGAGAAGCCCATCAAGATGTTGTCCAAACCATTGGACAACACAATCGATATAACCACCAGTGGTAGTTCATCTTCAGTTAAGCTATCTCCAGAGATCACATAAATTTTTGAGAGAATTGACTAAATGAGCATAATCTAAATCTACAGTCTATGGAATAAATGAATTCCAAGATAGAAAGAATATCATTCTCTATCCTTATGGGAAAAACATTGATAGTTGATACTGCCATAACCACTTGATTTTTTTCCAAGGTTATTTCTATTATGTTACAGAGTAAACATATTTGCAGGTTTTTGTTTTGTTTGGAGTAAACCTTCATTTGGTCTAATTTTAATTTATACTATTACTAAGAAACAATATAGACTTTATACACATTTATAACAAGATTCATCTGTATTCTAAAATAGTATTTTACCATATGAAGGTATGTGATTGTCCATTCTTGATTTAGATATTCTTAACTTCCTCCATCTCATTTTTCTTCCCAAATCTCCTTTTCTGTTTTGGGATCTCACTCAGAATACCACATTTCATTTATTCTTTTATGTTTTCTTAGGTTCCTCTCAACTGTTATAGCTTCTCAGACATTTCTCTCTCTCTCTCTCCCCCTTCTCCCCTCCCCCTTTTTTAAGATCTTTACCAGTGTTCTGAAGCACTGGTAGGTATCTGTAGTCTCTCAGAATTTGCTTGATGTTTTTCTCATCATTGGCTTAAGTTACAGGTTTTTATTTTTTTCAAAAGAGAGCACAGAGATAAGGGTATGTGCTCTCAACATGATGTATTACTGCTAGTGTTGACTCTGACATTATGTTTTATGTGCTCCAGAACTCTGCTATGGAAAATGGCATGTCTGTCTTCAAGTAGATTCAAATCAATCACATTTGACTAAGAGGTAATACATTTAATGGGATTAATGACGTTGCATGACTGCAGTTGGTCAGTCCCAAAAGAGTGCTATATTAGGAAGAAATCAATGTAGCCTGCAATCAAGTGCATGCTTTCCAGAAAAACAGATTTCCCAAAGGAAGAGGGTGCTAAGTAATGGGCTCTGTGTGTGTATGCATGTGTTTAAATACCATCATTCTAATTGATACCTCCCTAACAGCCTGTGTGAAGCTGTGCTGTCAAGTAAAAGGCATCAGAGGAAAGATGACATTTCTGCAATATTTCCACAGAATTTTGCAAATTTTGTGTTTCAGCTTTCCATTTTATACTGAAATAAGCAGTATGTGGAGGCCAAATATTAAGAACCACATCTTTTAACCTATTTTCTTTCCCCAAATAGCCAAGAGATAAAGATAAGGCTGGTCATTAAAGTATGGTAGAAGAAACAAATAATTCTAGGAATTGACTCTAATGTCAAAAGTCACCTTGTGGACAGGTTGCAGATAGGACTCAAGTTCATGTATGTTATAAATTCTACCACCTCATTTTCTGTTTTACCACACACATTTACCTGAAAAGGGCTAAGCCTCTTTTCCTTATAAAAGTTGGGCTCCCTAGAAACTAGAAGTCCTATTTCCTTGAAAACAGAGGTCCTATTTTTTTTTAAACTGTGATAAAAAAGCACTTGGCTTGCAAAAAAATGCTCCCAGCTGGGTCTGTTTAGCATGATGCTCAACTGTTCTCATAATTTCTGTGTTTGGGGACTCTGCTTGTTGAGGTTTTTGACTTATAGTTGAGGCTAGTTATAATACTCCAGGCAACATTTTAGAAAATAACAGATGTAAGAGGGAGCAATGCAACTGAAAGTCTGAAAAGCATGCACTTCATTGGTTGTTTTGGAAGGAATAAAACATAATAACTTTAAAGCACTTAACCCAGGCCTTGGCCTAGTTTTAAATTAGCAACAAATACCGCTGTCTTCCAAAAGTCATCTAATGTGTTGCATTGAAGTATTCAATTTGGACATTGTACACAAACTGTGTAGCAATTCACTTTTGTTATGATCAATGTCTTCTATACATACAAGAGATTTGCTCTTTTCTATCTTTAAAAAAATTTTTTATTTTGTTATTTTCTGTGTTTGTACCATCAAATTGGATTTGACTGTTACAGGAGGAATTGGCCCCTCCTTCTCTGGCAGAGCATCTAGTGGAATTGAACCACATATCTCTGGGATTGCAGTGCAGCTTCTTGCCACTAGGCCACCAGTGCTCCCCAGGATTTGCTCTTAATTCTGTGATGAATTAATTGTTAAATCCTCTGTATTTACCTATGTGCTAGTGCCAAGAAGGGTACATGAGACAAGATCTTCAACCACATTTTCATTATGTATGAGAGTAAAAAATGAAGCACACAGATATTCTAAAAAATCAATTTTAAATGAAGTAATGGATAAGAGTGCAGTGAAGTTTGAATGAATTTATTTGTATTCTTCTGGATAGATCTTTGTTGTTCATCTTTTTATGCCTAATTAACTACTATGCAGAATTATGAATGAACATATAATTATCTAGGTAGTTAGTGGTGTGGATTATGAAATAACTAATCTTTTAAATATGAATTTATGATAAATATTTTGTGTCAGAACCAGAAAAAGTTGGTGTGACTAAGGCCTTGCATCCAGCTCAGCATGTAAAGGGTACCACAGATTCATTCATCATGAAAAATAATGTTTAACACAATCTTTAAAAAATAAAGATTACTTTCTAAAATTCAGACTTATTAAAATACTCTAGTTTTGAAAAAAAATGGCATCAATCATGCTGATTTTTTTCCTTTTGCCACTGGATCTGATAATTTGACTCAACATAGCACTAGCCTGTATTGTTTAATTTAAAATTCTTAGGACATTCTGAAATGGTACTAGAAAGCCATTTAGCCTTCTGAGACTTTTGTTTAAAACTCTGAACACATTCTGAAATGGTACAAGAAAGTCATTGAACTTTCAGGGATTTTCTTAGTCAAATGTCATCAAGTTGATTCTGGTGCAAGATGACTATATAAAGTAGAGTACACCTGCTCATAGAGTTTCTAAAGCTGTCTTACCGAAGCAGATTCCTTCTTCTTTCTCATATGAAGCAGCTGGTGGACATTTAAATCAGGATAAAGTTGGTTTATCCACTACAACAACCAGTCCTCCTTATTCATGTTGTTGTTGTTAAGTACTGTTGAATTCCTAGTGACCCTATTTATGTACAATAGTTCTGTATTCTCCCCTATCCTGAGCCAATTTCACTGTTTCCAATACACCTATCCCCATTACCCTAGTTACTGTGTTGATCCATCTGATCTAGAGTCTTCCTTCCCTGTCCTAGCCATCCACCTTTCTAATAATGGTGTCCTTATGCGAGGGCTGGTCTCTTCTGGAAACATGCCTAAAGTCTGTGAGATAGAGCTTTAAGATTCTTGCCTCCAAAGAGCAGCTTGGTTTCACTCTCTCCAGAGCAGATGTGTTTGTTTTTTTGGCATTCCATGGTATGTTCAATACTCATCCTCAGCCCCACAACTCAAAGAGATTGATTGTTCTTCTATCATCCTTAGTCATTATCCAACTCTTTGATTCATATAGCCAGTGATTGCGAAGACCATGGCCTGTATCAGGCTCTACACTGACCTTGTTGCTCTTCATTACTCTGGAGAGTTCCCTGACAACAGAGTTTCTCTGTGCATTTGGTCTTTTGATTTCCTGGCTGCTGGTGTCAAGAATGTTGGTTATGGAACTAAATAAATGGAAATTATTAACAATCTCAATCTCTTTCCCAACTTTCATGGGTTTGCCAATTGGCCCACTGGTGAGAATCTTTGTTTTCTTGATGCTGAGGTTCAATCCATATTAAAGACTACAGTCATTGACCTTCTGCAGCAAATGCTCATAGAGTCCTCTTCACTTTCAGGAAGCGAGGTTGTATCATCTGAATAATGCAGGTTGTGGATGAATCTTCCTCAAACCCAATGCCGCATTCCTCCTCATAAAGTCTAGCCTCCCAGATGCATGTAGACTGTAAAGGTGTGGAGACAGGGTGGATCCCTGATCCACTATTTTCTTTTTTCTTTCTTTTTATTTTGAACCATGCAGGGTTTCCTTGCTCTGTTCTGACAAGTGTTTCCTGCTATAAATATAAGTTTCACATGAACCAAATCAAGTGCTCTCAGATTCCCATTCTTCTCAAGGTTAGCCACAACTTGTTGTGATCCACACAGTCTAATGCCCCTGCACAGTCAATGCAACACAAATAGAATTCCTATGGTACCTCTCTGCTTTCAGCCAAAATCCATCGGACACTGGCAATAATGTCTCTATTGATATAACCTCTTCTAAACCCAGCTTGCATTTCTAGTAGCTCCCTGTCCATGTACTGCTGTAGTCATTTCCGGATCATCTTCAGCAGCATTTTTCTTGGGTGTGATATTAGGGATGTAGTCTAATAATTTCTATACTCTATTGGATCACCTTTTTTTGAATAGAATAAATATGGATCTCTTTCAGTCAATTGACCCTGTATATATCCTCCAAATTTCTGGCATAACCTGGTGAGTATTGCCTGGCTACAGAAGTAACCAATTACAGGTCATCAATCTCACTTGACCCAACAGAGTGCAGGAATTATCGAACAATATCAGTAATATCACATGCAAGCAAGATTCTGCTGAAAATTATCCAAAAACGTTTGGAACAATATGTCAACAGAGAACTGACAGATGTGCAGGCTGGATTTAGAAAAGGTCATGGTACTAGGGATATTATAGCTAATGTTAGATGGATCTTGGCAGAAAGCAGAGAATACCAGAAGAATGTCTGTCTGTGCTTCATTGACTATGCAAAGGCTTTTGACGGTGTGGATCATAACAAACTGTGGCTGACTCTGAGAAGAATGAGAATCCCAGAACATTTGATTGTGCTAATGGGAAACCTATACCTGGGCCAAGAGGCAGTCATCAGAACAGAGCAAAGAGACACTACATGGTTCAAAATTAAGGAGGGGGTCCGTCAGGGATGTATTCTGTCTCCATACCTTTTCAATCAGTATGCAGAACAGATCATCTGAGATGATGGGCTGTATGAGGAGGAATGTGGCATCAGGATTGGTGGAAGAGTCATCAACAACCTGTGTTATGCAGATGACACAACCCTACTTGCTGAAACTGAGGAGGACCTGAAGCGCTTGCTGCAGAAGGTCAAGGACTGCAGCCTCATATATGGATTGAAGCTCAACATCAAGAAAACAAAGATTCTCACCACTGGGCCAATTGGCACCATCAGTATGGATGGTGAAGAGATTGAGATAGTTAACAGTTTTGGTTTGCTTGGCTCTACAATTAACACTCTTGGTAACAGCAACTAGGAAACCAAGAGACAAATTGCATTGGGAAAGTCAGCTGTGAGGGACCTCTCAAGAGTACTGAAGAGCAACAACGTCGGGCTGGAGACTAAGGTGCGTCTGATCCGGGCCTATCGTCTTCACAATTATGTGTTATGTGTCAGAGAATTGGACAGTGAATAGGGATGATAGAAAGAGAATTGATGACTTTGACCTGTGGTGCTGGAGAAGAATGTTGAATATATCATGGACTGCTAGGAGAACAAACAAATTTATCCTCGAGAGGGTGAAGCAGGAATGCTCTTTGGAGTCAAGGATTCTGAAGCTTCGTCTGACATACATTGAGTGTGTTGCAAGGAGGGACTGGCCCTTGGAGAGGGACATCATGTTTGGGAGAGTGGAGGGGCGGTGCAGGAGAGAAAGTCCTTCAATGAGATGGATTGAGTCTATGACTGGAGTGGTGGGAATGAGTGTGTTTGTGATGACTAGGTTTGCACAGAATAGAATGGCGTTTAGAGCTCTTGTACATAGGGTCGCTATGAGTAGCAAGTGACTTGATGGCACATAACAACAACAACAATCTCACTTTTACAATTTTTCCTTGATCATAACAAACATATATAGGAATGCATATACTATCTGGAGAGTTTTAAATTTACCAAGTCATTTAATCAACTGCATACATATTGTTAATATCAATGGCCTATATGTGTATACATTGATAACTAAATATCTCCCTAAAAAAAGGGATCTCATCACATTTAATAATTCAAAAATATTTTGTATTTACCTTATTTATAGAACCTTTTTACTTGTTGGTAGTAATAGTGGTCATACTAACTTTTTATATGAAATTAAAGTTTTGTTTTCCTGAGGAGGTTGACTTTTTGTTTTTGCAATGAAATGTGAAATCTATACTTGGACCAAGAGGCAGTCATCAGAACAGAGCAGGGAGACACTGGGAAGTTCAAAATCAAGAAGGGGGTCTGTCAGGGATGTATTCTATCTCCATACCTTTTCAATCTGTATGCAGAACAGTTCATCCTAGACGCTAGGCTGTAAGAAGAGGAATGTGGCATCAGGATTGGTGAAGAGTCATCAACAACCTGTGTTATGCAGATGACACAACCCTACTTGCTGAAACTGAAGTGCTTGCTGCAGAAGGTCAAGGACTGCAGCCTCCTAAATGGATTGAAGCTCAACATCAAAACAAAGATTCTCACCACTGGGCTAATTGGCAGCATCAGCATGGATGGTGAAGAGAGAGAGATAGTTAACAGTTTTAGTTTGCTTGGCTCCACAATCAACACTCTTGGTAACAGCAGCCAGGAAATCAAGAGGTGAATTGCATTGGGAAAGTCAGCTGTGAGGGACCTCTCAAGAGTACTGAAGAGCAACAATATCAGGCTGGAGACTAAGGTGAGCCTGATCCAGGCTATAGTCTTTGCAATTACGTGCTATGCATCAGAAAGTTGGACAGTGAATAGGGTTGATAGAAAGAGAATTGATGCCTTTGAACTGTGGTGCTGGAGAAGAGTGTTGACTATAACATCGACTGCTAGAAGAACAAACAGGTTTGTCCTGGAGAAGGTGAAACCAGAATGCTCCTTGGAGTCAAGGATTCTGAAGCTTCATCTGACATACTTTGGGCTTGTTGCAAGGAGGGACTGGTCCTTGGAGAGGGACATCATGTTTGGTAGAGTGGAGTGGTGGCGAAGGAGAGGAGGACCTTGGATGGGATGGATTGATTCTGTGACTGGAGTGGTGGAAATAAGTGTGTTTGAGATGGCTAGGTTGCACAGGATAGAACGGCGTTTAGAGCTCTTGTACATAGGGTCTCTATGAGTGGCAAATGACTCGATGGCACATAACAGCACCATATATTAAAATACAACTTCATTTTTTAAAATACACATTTATGGTGTTTCATTGTTTATCTTGTCATTTTTTTATGCTAATCTTCTTCAATGAAGATTTGGTTTTTGAAATTATTCATTGATGACCTTACACAAATATATTTGTATATGGGTGAATGTACTAGTTTTATAGTTGTTGTTATTGTTATGTGCTGTCGAGTTGCCTGTGACTCATAACGACCTTATGGACAACAGCCCTAAACTCTGCCCTATCCTGTGCCAATCTCACCATCTCCGACACACCTGCCCCCATTACACCAGTCACTGAGTCAATCAATTTCATCGAGGGTCTTCCTCTCCTGTGCTGTCCCTTCTCCCTCCCAAGCATGACGTTCCTCTCCAAGGACTGGTCCCGCCTTGCAACGTGTCCAAAGGATGTCAGATGAAGCTTCAGAATCCTTGCCTCCAAGGAGCAGCTCAGCTTCACCCTCTCTAGGATGAACCTGTCTGTTTTCCTAACAGTCCATGGTATATTCAATACTCTTTTCCAACACCACAGCTCAAAGGCATCAATTCTCCTTCTATCATCCCTAGTGATTTTCTTACTAAACTTAGCCTTCATTCCAAAAGTAGTTAAAATTTAAAAAATATTTACTTTTAAAATTAAACTTATGAAATTAAAGGAGCAAAAATCCTATACTCATGTTCAACTGATTCTTAAAAATAAGTACTAAAGCAATGTTTTATAAACCTTTTAGGATTTTTCTAGATCAATTATTTCTGTTATAATTGACGTATAATTCAAAATGCATGTTTATAAAATACTCATGCCCATTGTTTTGTATAATTAAGAATTCTCTGACATTTTATAAGTAATGATGGTAACTGTACCATCAAACTTTAAAAGGACTATTTCTTTAAAAAATCTAATCCTAATTTAAGACTTTTTTTTACTTTATAATAAATCAATCATTTCTATAAATTTTACCTTATTTAGTTCATCATAGCTCTTCTAAGTTATGAGTTACTATTCTCTTCTTATAGAATATCTTATCCTAACCATTAGCCTTGTCAGCAAGAAGTAGAAGATTTGAAAAGTTGGTCTGCAGGGTTCTCCAGAACATGCTACCTCTCCAATATTAAATATTGCTTCCACTCGGCTTCCTTTGGAGTGTCTTAATGCTACAGGAAATAATTATTTACACTTTTGGGGGTTTAAAAAATTTATTTTTATACTTCTATACTTTTTAGGGAGCTCTAGTGGCCTAGTGGCAAGAGATTGCTCTGCAATCCTGAAGGCACGTAGTTTGAATCCACCAGCTGCTCCGTGAGAGAAAGATGGACAGTCTCCTGCCATGCAATTAATTGCCTCTGAAAACCTACTGGAAGTCAGCTATGGGTCAGTTTTGAATTTATGGCATAAACAATCGTACTTTTAAAAACTGTAGTGAAAATATTAATGTCCCAAGGTTATGAATAAAAAAGGAGAGAAAATTTCATTAGATTTGCTAATTCTGAGTCCCACTAGGTTCTATGATCTTTTGGAAAAACTTAGTGATAAAGACAATTATGTTTTTTGTTAGATATCACTGTGTTGGAACTGACTCATAGCTGAGCCTCCAGCAAGATCTTGGAGATAGAAAATCACATTAGAAGAGATTGATCATCTTTCTCTCATGGAGCAGCTGGGGGACTGAGATCTTGCTCATTTGGTTGACAAAATAACTCCTTCTTGCTCAGACATCAAGCTCTCTAAAAATAATATAGATTGAGGCTCAATGTCAAAAAGACAGTGATTCTCACCAGTGGACCAATTGGCAGCATCTGGATGGATGGTGAAGAGTTTGAGATTGTTCACAGCTTTAGTCGGCTTGGCTCTACAATTAACCCTCTTGGCACCAGCAGCGAGGAAATTAAAAGACATATTGTGACTCTAGCGCAGCTTCTCACTCCTGAGTCACCAGAGTTCCCTACTTTTCCCTTCAGTTAAGGGCTAAGAAGATAGTTTGATAAACATACCACACCTCACCCTCACCCTAACCTGCACTTCTAGGCACTTGGTGGTGTCTTTGAAGGAATTCAGGAGGACCCAGGAACACCAATCCAGAACCAGGTGAGAAAAATTTTATAATCTGGAGGGGGGAAGAAGAAGAAGAAGAAGAAAGAAGAAGAAAGAAGAAGAAAGAAGAAGAAAGAAGAAGAAAGAAGAAGAAAGAAGAAGAAAGAAGAAGAAAGAAGAAGAAGAAGAAGAAGAAGAAGAAGAAGAAGAAGAAGAAGAAGAAGAAGAAGAAGAAGAAGAAGAA
>NW_006399759.1:29415891-29420917 GCF_000299155.1 Elephantulus edwardii | reverse complement strand
ATTCATCCTGGAGAGGGTTAAACCGGGCTGCTACTTGGAGGCAAGGATTCTCAGGCTTTGTCTGACATACTTTGCTCATGTTGTAAGGAGAGATCGGTCTTTGGAGAAGGACATCATGCTTGGGAGGGTAGAGGGCAGGCGCAGGAGGAGAAGGCCCCCTAGGAGGTGGATTGATTTGGTGACTGGGGTAATTAGCATCAGTGCGTTGGAGACAGTGAGATTGGCACAGGACAGAACAGAATTTAGGGCTGTTGTACATAGGGTCGTTATGAGTCGCAAGAGACTCGACAGCACATAACAACAACAACAACAACATAAGATGGGCAATCTCCTCCCGTGCAATTAACTGCCTCTAAAAACCCACTGGAGGGTCAGCTATGAGTTGGTTTTTACTCTATGGTACACAACAACAACATACTTTATCATATTTTGGAGGTTTTAAATTACAAATTGTACATGCATTATCTAATTCACGCCTCACTTTATGACTTTGACAGACCATGTGGCATGCATTTACATTTTCCATTGAACAGATATCTGAGAATATGCACCCAGTTAATATAACCAATGATTAAATTAAGGTGGCTTTAAAGCTACTGAAACAACCCCTACACAAAGATGCTGAGGATAACACAACAGAACTTGCATTTATGCAACAATTTTTTGTTGAATTATAAATATATGATTGAGGAGTAAACAATGAAAACAATAAATGAATATATCTCCCCCTCCAACCTTTAAGTGTATATACAACAATTTTTTAATATCAGAAGGAATACAATAAAAAATTATGAAACTCAGTATTATTAATAATGATTAGCATTGAATGGATAGTAAGTCCATTACCTAAAACACACCAACACATATACACATTCACACACACAAATAAATACACATGCACATAATCAAAATACCCTCTACCACATTTGATTGAAATGAAATTTTCTATTATATAAGATCTGAGTGCACATTCCTGATAATTTGTCTTCCTCTTCAATATGACATTTTGAAAATAGCAGAGAAATTGGATTTAGAGAGATCTGAGCAGTAATAAACGACTGCTATTTAGTAGTTGAAATAAATAAATAAAAACCGACACACAAGACAATGCCAACCACATTAGAGCCCACAGTCTCTGCCCATTAACGTCCAAATGGTTTGGATTTTGGTCATAATGTACTTGATAAAAGGCAAATTTTAAAATACTGAGAATGGAAAAGAAAGCTCCAGTGTTTGTGAAATATTAGAAACATAATTTAGAAAACATTTCAAATGAGTTATGGGATTATGTCTGCCTTTCAGGGATGAATTAAAATAAAAATTGTGACTGAAGAAAAACTATTATAAATAATATTCAGAACTATGAGGAAGGACCAAAATAGGATAAAATTATGTTTTAAATAAATCAAAACTGAACCAATTTCGTTTAAGTTTCTGACTTATGAAAACCCCATATGTTTCACAGTAGCATTGTACTTCATAAAAAGGTTTCGACAATTGTCCATTTAATTTTTATCAGCCAGATGTTTTAACATAAATATTATGTTTTATTCAACTCTAAGTCCTGCTCAAACTGGTCTATTACCGTGAATTCACACTATTTACTTCCAGAGTTCCAGAGACTGCCAGATACAAATTTGAGTTTGTTTGTTTTTTTTTTACAAATTTGAGTTTTAATCAGAAGCACCTGGAGAACGAGTGTAAAACATCGATTGAAAAGTCTCACAAATCTTGCTTCTAAGTCAGTAAGTCTGGAGTTGTTATCTACTGCCATGTGAGAACTGAGTCAACCAATCCCTCAGTGGGTTTTTAGAGACTGTAGATCCTGGGGGGAGGGTGCAGGAGCGATTGGCTATCTTTCTTCCGAGGGCAGTTGGTGAACTACCTGTCTGTGAATCAGCAGCCCCACTCCTTACCACTAAGCCAACATGTTGATGTGTTGATACTGTTGGTCCCAGGGACAACAATTATTCTGATGTATAAAGGAAAACAAAACACTCCAAAACAAACCAAATTAAGTTCTTTCATTGGAGACTCTTTTTCTAACCCAGATCCACTGTGTAATGAAAAAATAGACTAGAGAAAAACACTTACATCTTGACTGGAATGATTAATCTCATGAAACATTGCTAGAAGGTTTGGAAAGTTTAATGCACACCTTGTGAAGTATATTGAACAACTTTCAGTAAAACTCATACACCACTCTGTGACCGAGCAAACACCAAGAAAGGATTCAAAACTTCCTGAAAAGAGGCTGGCAGAAGAGAACAAAGATAATAAAGATTGTTGCTGTCTAGTTGATTCTAACTCATCTCTACCCTGTAAGACAAAGCAGACAGCCTCATAGGCTTTCTAAGGCTGTAAGTCATATGAATACAGACAGTAACATTCCTCCACCATGCATTCAAATTGCTGAACTTTTGATTAATAATCAAGAGTATAACTGTTGCACCACTAGGGTTTCTGATGAGAGACAAAGCTAAGCAGGAAAAAACCCCCAAATTAATTACTATCTAGTTGATTCTGTTTCATAGCAACACTATAAATCAGAGTAGAACTTTTATGTAAGCAGACTACAGATAGGTTGGCAGATTTGAAACACCAAACTTGATTAGTAGCTACAGCTTAATTTCTTTTATCACTAGGATTTTTTTTAAATTATAAAACCTTCTCTCATTATCCTCCCCACCCCAAAGTAAAAAGCAAACCCACTGCTCTCAAGTTGACTTTTAGGGACCCTATAGCACAGAGTAGATCATAACCTACAGGGTTTAAAAGGTTATATACTGTACAGAAACAGACTGTCATATCTTTCTTTCACAGCACAGCTAATAAATTAGACACTCTGCTCTTTGAGTAATGAGTGCAGCACATAACCAGTGCACAATTGAGGCCCCTTAATCAGAGATTAAGAAAGATATGCTAAAGCATCTGGGCATAGGTGAGCTGGGTGTTACACACTAATGAGGGCATGTGGACCAAAAAATCTCAGACAGGACCAGGATGAAGCAGGACGGCCATGATTTCAGAATTAGAATCAAAAGTCATTACAGGGAAAGAATTGATGCCTTTGAGTTGTGGTGATAGAGAAGAGCGTGAACATCCCATGGATGGCTAAGAAAATGAAGAAATTTATCTTGGAGAGGGTGAAGCCAGAGTTCTTTGGAGGCAAGAGTGATGAGGCTTCACCTCACATACTTTGGGTATGTTGCCAGGAAGTGTTATTCCTTGGAGAAGGACATGATCCTTGGAAGGGTAAGTGTCAGTGAAGAAAAGAAATAAAGAAAGAAAAAAAAAGACCTTCAACCAGGTGAAATGGCATGGTGAGTGCCGCAATGGCCTCTTGTGTATCAGGAAATGTGAGGGCACAGGATAGAATGGGATTCAGATCTTTTGTTCATAGTGTTAGTATGAGTCATCCTTGTCCCGAGGACACCTAACAACAACAACAACAACATAGAGAGCTTTGACAGCATTAGTTTTAGGGAGTTGTGCTGCTAACTTGGAGATGGCAGCTTTCTGGAAGTTGGAATTCACCTGAGTTCTTGTGAGAAAGATGAGCAATCTCCTCTTGTGTGATGTACCATCTAGTCACTGGAAGAAGTTAGGCCACCCATGCTCCATGCTGTAAGGGAAAGTGATAGAGGAAGAGACAGACAGAGGGGGGAAGAGAGAGAGAGACAGAGAGATGGAGAGAGAGATGGAAGGAGAGACAGAGACAGAGGGGAAGAGAGAGAAGAAGACGAGGAGGAGAAGGAGCAGGAGGAGGAGGAGGAGGAGGAAGAGGAGTAGAAGGAGAAGAAGAAAGGAGGGGAGGGGAGGGGAAGAGAAGAGAAATAAAGGGAGAGGGAGAGGGAGAGGGAGAGGGAGAAGAAGCGACGAAAGTAAAAGTTCTCTATATTAAAAGGCAATCCCCTACCTCTTCTTTGAGTTTCATTTCTAATCATTTCAACTACCTACCTATATATCAAACATGAGCAATTCAAATAAATATAAGCTTACTGTCAAAATTCCATGATTATCCTTATGTGATTCCATTTTCTTTATTCTTTTTCTCTTATAATATCAAATAAATATTCATTCTCAAAATGCAACTCAAACATCAACTGCTCTATTTAACATTTTATGGCCTACCAATGTACCACATGTCAGTATTACAATATAAAATGCAATTAGGTTTTAAATGTTTGGTCCCAACTGCAATCTATTAATAGTTTGACCATTAGTTAATATTAGATTTCAGATTATAACACAGTGACTAAGATATAATAAGCCTTCATAAATACTGTTTGCATTAATCAATTAATACTATTTGTCTAGTTTAATTTATCCTATACTACTTTATAATTGTACCATGCATCAACTGCTTAGAAACAAACTCTTAGAGATTTGCATACAGGATGTTTATGTATACAGGATGTAATGCCCTTGAGATCAGTAGTGTTCTTACTATATGTGAAGGAGTAAGCAAAGCAAAACTGGACAGAGAGAATATTAATGAACTATTATATTGCTTATACAGTCACATAAGGGCTTCAGCCAATTCACTTGAAAACTCTGGAAGTGGAATGGTAAAGCAGAGCTATACACTGAAGCAGGAAGCCTAAGCATATTCTTCTAGCCTAGATGGCCCAGTGGTCAGACGTGAGATGCCCTCAAGGGAGGGACCAACAAAATTCCTTTAGGTGAATATAATTCCCAACTATGACATTTCAAAAGCTAGTGGGTTCACCAACTGGGGAGATAAATATTTATTTTCTTAAAATGTTACCTAGTTTGTTGTTGTTGCTGTTACATACCGTTAAGTTGATTATGGGGTAGTCTGAAAACATGCTGAAGTATGTGACACAAAGTTTCACTATTCTTGCCTCTAAGAAGCATCTGGCTATATTTCTTTCAAAACAGACTTGTTTGTTCTTTTGACACTCAATGAAATATTCAGTACTATTCTCCAATACTGTAATTCTGAAACATTGATACATTTTCTGTCATCCTTATTCTAGGTGGTTTTTGTTGTATTAGGTGC
>NW_006399759.1:29405677-29408371 GCF_000299155.1 Elephantulus edwardii | reverse complement strand
GCCTCAACCAAAACAGTAAACAAGCCTTTGTAGAATCCAGCTGCTCCACTTATCTTCCTGAACTGGAAAGCATTGTTAGATGTCATCAATTCAACTATGACTCAGTGCAACCCTCTAAACAATGTATCTCTTGACCTTTGCTCTATTTTGCACAATCCTCACCAGCTCTGATGTGTTGTTATAGTCACTGTATTAATACATCTTGTTAAGGGTCTTGGCTTTTTCTAAGACCCTCTACCTTTCCCAGTAAGAAGTCTTTTTCTAGGTACTTGATGCTCTTGAAAATATGCTCAAAGTATGTGATAAGAAACTCAACTTCCCTTGCCTCCTAGGAACTCCCTTTGCACTTAGTCCAAGATAGGTATGTTTACTTTTTTTTTAATCGCAATCCATGAAATATTAAGTACTCTTCTCCAACACATTTTTTCTTATGCCATCCTTATTTATTGTTCTTCATCTCACTGTGATGAATAACACTGAGATGGTCCTTTTCATTAGGACATCATCATTCTCTGATTGTAACAAGATATTTGAAAATTCATTATGATCTCATTTCTTCCTCTTTTCAAGTATTTATTATATAGCCTGTTTCTACATTTTTTGTTTTCTTGAAATGTAATTTATATGGAAAAATCCCGATATGTCTCCCTCTGTGGACCTCTGTTTAAAGTTCTCTGTGACATGAAATGTTGAGTTTTGATGGCTTAGTAATAAGGAGCTGCATTTCCAACCCGAAGACATGCAGTTTTAATTCAACAGTTGTGTTGTGTGGGAGAAAGAACGAATTCTCCTCCCATGAAATTTACTGCTCTAACTCAATGGTACATCATAAGAACCGTATAATATTACCTAGATTTAGGAAGGAATTCTCCTTCTTTGCCCATAAGCTATAAAATAGATCTTGGTTTCAGATTGGATATGAGTTCTTAGCAACTTTAGACATTTTTCACAATTTCTTGAATTTTCGTATAAATTAAATTCTGGTAGAGTATAAATTAGTTTTTGAGATCTTCAACTTGTAGCCTCTGTAATTATTGTTTAATTTAAATTTTTATTTCATTGTTTTGATGTGTTACATATTTTATTTGAATAGTCTAAATACAAAATACCTCTTTGAACAGTTGTTATCTTGTTGCTGTTGTTGTTATGTGATATCAAGTCACCTACAACTCATAGTGACCTTGTGTACAAGAGATCTAAATTTTGCCCTATCCTAAGCCAGTCTCATTGACACCTGTACACCTACCCTTATTGCCCTATTTACTGTATTAATCCGTCTCATCCAGAGTCTTCCTCTCCTGCACGATCCCTCCACTCTTCTGAGCATAATGTCCTTCACCAAGGATCAGTCCCTCCTGGCCACTTGCCCAAAGTACGTGAGATGGAGCTTCAAAACCCTAGCTTCCAAGGAGAAATTTGGCTTCACCCTCTCCAAAACAGATCTATTTGTTTTCTTTATGTTCCATGGTGTGTTCAAGACTCTTCTCCAGCACCACAACTCGAAGGCATAGAATCTTCTGTCATCCTTAGTCATTATCCAGCTCTGATGCATAGGAAGTAATTTCAAAGACCATGGCCTGAATCAGGCACCCCTTAGTCTCTAGATTGACATCACTGCTTCTCAGTACTCTGGAGAATTCCCTGACAGCATTTTTACCTAATGCAATTCATCTTTTGATATCCTGGCTGCTGTTGTCTAGTGTGTTGGTTATAAAGCTGAGCAAACTAACTGTTAACAGCTTCAATCTCTTTCCATCCATCATGGTGCTGCCATTGGCCCAGGGGTGAGAATCTTTGTCTTCTTGATGTTGTGCTTCAATCCATATTGAAAATTACTCTCTGACCTTCTTGCAGCAAATGCTT
The DNA here is from genome assembly GCF_000299155.1 of Elephantulus edwardii. NCBI lineage: Eukaryota > Metazoa > Chordata > Mammalia > Macroscelidea > Macroscelididae > Elephantulus > Elephantulus edwardii. Next base: position 29,406,508 of record NW_006399759.1, on the reverse strand, counting down.
TAGGTCATCCTCAGTTTTAGCAAGAAAGGTTGTGTCATCTGCATAACATAGGTTGTTGGTGAGTCTTCCTCCAATCCTAAAGCCACATTCCTCCTCAGAAAGCCCAGTTGTTCTGCATATAGATTGAAAAGGTATGGAGATAGGATGCATCTCTGAAGCACTTTCTTCTTGATTTTAAATCATGCAGTGTTTCCATACTCTATTCTGAGGGCTGTTTTCTGGTCCAAGAATAGATTTTTGCATAAGCTCAATCACGTGTTCTGGAATGCCCATTTTACTGTAGGTTAACCACAATTTGTTGTGACCCACACAGTCAAATGCCTTTGCATAGACAATGAAGCACAGATAGATATTCCTCTGGTACTCTTTACTTTCTGACAAGATCCATCTAACATCAGAGATAATGTCTCTAGTCAACGATCACGTCTAAAACCAGCTTGTATTTCTTGTAGTTCTCTGTCAATGTACTGTTCCTGTAATTTTTGTATAATCTTCAGCAGGATTTTTATTGTGTGATATTAGTGATATTGTTCAATAATTTCCACACTCTGTTCAGTCACCTTTTTTTGGAATGGTAATAAATATGGATCTCTTCCAGTCAGTTCATCAGGTTGTTGTACTATATGTCTTGGCACAGCCTTTTCAACCCATCTAGGGCATCATCTGTTGAAATATGTCAGTTGGTACTCCATCAATTCCTGGGGCTTTATTTTTTTGTCAAGTCCTTCAGAGCATCCTGAACTCCCTCCTTCATCAACATTGCCTATTGTGTATCAGGAACTCTAAGGATGGTCCAGGACAGAACAAGGTTCAGATCTTTTGTTCATAGTG
>NW_006399759.1:29391005-29404522 GCF_000299155.1 Elephantulus edwardii | reverse complement strand
AAATCTCTGTAAATGTTTATGAAAATTAATAAAATATAATTATAGGAAAAAAAAGTTTCTTCTGATTTATTATCTTCCTCTTCTCCTCTGCAAAACCTGAGGAAAATCTATGATGGACACCATATTATTCTTGCTCTACATTTGTGTGCCCAAAAATTCTAATTCCTGAGAACATTCATCCCACATTCAGTAAACAAATATTTATTTTATGCTTTCTATGAACCAGGAAGTGGGGAAAACATTTGTGAATCACCAGTGAATATGAGAAACATGATCCCTGTTATTGTGGAGCTCATTTCCAGCAGGGAGGAGTAGTCAAATATTAAACAAGCTTACTGAGTTACTTCTTCATTACTTAAGAGACAAGAATTAAGCAAGACTAAAGAGAAATAACTAAAAACAAATGTCATATAATTATTATTGTATATTATTATAATATTGTAAGTAAACTATTGTTTCCCAATTAGATGGAGAATATGTTAATTCTAAATAAGCACAATGAGAAATATGTCCTAAAAGAAGAGGCACTTTACCTTGCTCTCCAAAGAATTGGTTGAATTTTCATACAGAATACCAATATATTTGTGTTGAATAAATAAATGAATAATGGAGAAAGAATTCTATGAGGGGAAAATTGTGAACTCAAATAATAGAGCTGGGAATGCAGAACTCATATTTAAATAAATGAATAATTATTTTGTTTTGCTAAGTATCCCCCATGACTACCAATGTCAGTTCATATGTGAGAATTTTTGTGGGGAAAAGTGCAGTTAAATCAATTATATTAAATAACAAAAAGGGTCTAAACCTAGAAAACAATTTTTAAAAGTGTCCTTCATGTTTAAAGATAACACAAATGAAAGCATTCTGTTTCTAAGAAGTGTGGATCAAAGGGTTTGGTTTTTGGGGTTGTTTTTTTTTTTAATTTAACATACACAATTTGGATCAATTCCAACTTAAGTAGATATTCCTACTAATGACTTTGATAAGATTTAAGGTCTATTAAAAAAAAAGATTTAAGGTCTGTCTAATTTCAGTATTGGTTGATCAGAGAAATATTGAATAGAACTTCTTATTTGTCTAGTCTTCCTATAAATCTTTCTAAACACGTGTGGAAAATAAATCTAGAAAAGAATTTGAACTTACCTGCCTAGCTCAGTTGCACTAGCTATGACAAGTGAGAATAATACCTCTTAAGGCAATGTTCTAGAAAATTCTGTAAATGCTTTAAATAAGCATCTAATATATGATTTTGTTTCTTTTAGTGTCAAGATCCATTAATCCAGTAGTTCATCCAGTTTCGAAGCAGATGGGGCATCCACTTCCTAAACATGTCTCCTGAAACTCTATGAACTTTGATAATGTCAATAGATGTAGAGAGGCTTCAGGCCTTTTGTTCATAGGGTCTCAATGAGTCATGCTTGATGTGAGGCAATCAACAACAACAAAAGCTCATTCAGTAATAAAGGTGTGGAAATGAGAGGAATGTTATTCATTATTTCCTTCAGAAACCTACTTTCAAAATTTTTGGTTCCTATTTATGGGACCCTATGCTCTGTTGGTTTAGCAGTCTTAGCTTCAAATGATAAGAGCTCCTACTAGACACACAATGCTGGTTCCATTGAATTGGAATTAAGGATGCCATCTGATCAATTTGAGATCCTCATGTCTCTGAATACACAGTCAAAGACAAGAGTTACTGTGGTTAGTTTCTGATTTAAAAAAAAATAACACACTGGAAATCAGGAAAATTATGTCTGGAATACAGAAGTCCACTTAGGGGTGACCTAGTCACTAGACATTGCACTGCAATCCCAAAGATATGTTCTTCAAATCTACCAGCTCTCCTATAGAAGAAGGATGGGCAATCTCTTCCTATGTTATCAACTGCCTCTGAAAACCCACTGAATGGTCAGCTGTGTGTTGGTTCCGACTAGACAGTACACAATAACAACAGCAACCATCACCATGCAATTAAAATGGAAAATTATAACACTCTAATTCAAACATGAACCAGACTCTTCAGGAATGAAAGTTTGTGTCACTATATCTGATAAAGAACCACAAACCTCGGAGTTTTCTGTTGAGGGCAAAAGGAATAGAGAATAGACAATGGAAAAGGTAAATTTCAAATACCAAATATGGCTTTTTGACCAGTTGAAGTAACAAGGATGATAAAAGACAATACTCATTATCATTGAAATGGAACTTACTCATAGCTGACCCTCCAGTGAGATTTCAGAAGATATAAGTCACATGGAAGAGAGTACCCATCCTTCTCCTGTTCAACAGCTGGTGGGCGCAGACCTTTGGGTTGCCAATACAACTCACTACACACTAGGCCCCCAGAGCTTCCCAATAAGCAACGTTCTTGTTACAAATATTTCTTCCTTGTTTCATTGTATATGTGCATACATGCTGCTGTTGTTGTAAGGTGCCATCAAGTTGACCAAGATTCACAGTGACCCTACAAATAACAGATCTGAAACTTGCTTTATCCTATCCCTTTCTCACCATCTTTACGATGCCGGTGATCACTGTTACAGACACTCTGTCAATCCATATTGTAAAGGTCTTTTCTTTCTCTCACTCTTCACCATTCCATGCAGGATGTCCTTTTCCAAAGACTAGCCACTCTTGATAATATGCCAAAAGTATGTGAGGTGAAGTTTCATTATCTTTGATTTTAAGGAGGGCAATATTTGCACTTCCTACAAGAAAGATATGTTTGTTCTTTTGGCAGTCCATGGAACATTCAACACTTTTTCCAGTGCCACAACTCAGAGGCATAATTTCTTCTTCTGCTGTTCTTCTTGTTTAATTTTCAGCTACATAAAAAAGTAACTGAAAAGATCATAGCTTGGATCAAATCCATCTTAGTTTTTAAACTGAAGTCCTTTCTCTTTAGTGCTTTGTAGAAGTTCCTGACAGTAGATTTTCTCAAAGCAACGTGTCTTGATTTCTTGATTGCTGTTGCCTTGGGTATTGATTGTGGATCCAGGTAAAGTTAAATCATCAACCACTTCAAACTTTTCTCCATTTATCTGTTCAGTGGTGAGAATTTTAGTTTTATTGATGGTGAGACAATTCATATTGAAAGCTGTAATCTTTGATCTTCTGCATTAAGTGCTTTAAGTTCTTTTCATTTTCAGCAGGCAAAATTGTCCCATCTGCATAAGACAGGTTATGGATGAGTCTTCCTCAAATTCTACGGTCACATTTCTATATCTTTGTCCTCTTTTTTCAATTGTCACATTAATTGTTATATTATTGTTGGGTTTCTTTTTAAGTTGTGTGTATTTTATTTGTACCAACTTAGGTAAATGTATGACTTTATAAGTGTTTTTATTTGGATATATAATGAGTAATATATAGGTCTTAGTAAAAGTGGTCTAAGATGGTTAATATTACATGTCAGCTTGACTGAGCTAGAATTTTCAGTGATTTGACAAGTATTAAAACAATCTTACATTTTCTAATCTGATATGAGCAGACAATCAATTGAAAAAGTAGTCTCTTTAGGAATGTGGCCTGTTTCCAGTATAAAAATTAATGTTCTTGCTACTCTTTCTCCTTTCCTGCATTATTCTGATCATTTCCTCTCTGATTCTTAGACTATAAGCCTGCAGAAGCCTTCTGCATACTTCCTGACCAATAGATTTTTAAATTTCCCAATCTCTACAATCGTAGGAAGCAGCAAAGGCCTCCAACCTCTCTGTTGTCCTTTAGAATCTGCCTTTATCAGCACTTGCAGCTTTTGTGATTCAGCAGAGGCCTCCAGTCTGTCTCTGGACCCATAGAGTCTAGACTTGTCAATCTCACAAATATGTAAGCCATTTCCTCACAACTGTGTAAGCCATTTATTTCAAGTAAATATCTATTGACTGATCTCTCTGTCTTCTGTCTATCTGTCTACCTGCCTATCAATCTATCTACTTCACTTTTTTTTTGCTCCTTTAGAGAACTCAAACTAAGACACCAAATGTTGCTGTTGTTATTGTTATTTTAAGTTGAGCCTGACTGAAAAATGACCCCACAGAAGGTTTTTAAAGACATTAAATTTCATGAGAAGAGACTGCCTATTTTTCTCCTGTTGATTCAAACTGACTGTCTTTGGTTTAGTAGAGTAACTCCTTACAACTAAATCAGAACAATATATTAAAGGGGAGATTTGGTGTGAATGACAAGTGTCATCTGGATTGCAGAGAACTGCTGCATATTCTTTCATATCTGTGGTGTCTGAAGGTGAAAGCCTGTCTGAAGTGTCTCTGGTAGTAGGATGAGCATAAATCAGTGCAGTAGGAGGACTACTTAATCTTATAACATGACACGATTTTGTGAATTTCCATGGAAGTTAAATGGTCTATTGGAAAAAGCCAAACTTTAATAATTTGAAAAATAATTATACTTAGATGGTCTTTCTGACAAGAAATGTGCATAGGCAAAAATGTTTTAGTAAAAGGAAACTGAAGTTGTATTACTCAGAAGTCGAGGGAAAAGCAGAAGGCAATCAGACACAGATCATATCAGTGACATTTTAAAATGTTTTACTTAAAGATTACTGATAGGAAACCTCAAAGAAATACACAAAAAGTGACCCCATGAAAGAAATGTCCAGAGATTGGTATTTAAACATCTGTAACACCAAGAGGATAGAAATATTCAATAAAAACTGCTACACATAATTAAGGGATATGGTGTCTTTTACCTCTCCTCTCACTTATATTTCAAATTTGAATAAAAGAGTGATTAATTGTGAATGTAGATAAGTAGATGACTTGGCAGTGCAACCCCTTATCCACTGAGCCAGCAAAGGTCCCAAAATGTCTGGTTATTAACCAAAAGAATGACAGTTCTTATCTCCTCAGAAGACCAATGTGATGATCCATTTCTTCTAATGGATTCATTCAAAAGATTCTCTTAGAATTGTTGTTGTTGTTGCTATTAAGTGCCATCTAGTCACGGGCGACTTATAGCGACCCTATGAAGGACAGTCCTGGACCCTTGGGTGACTTTCATCCTCTCTCCAGGTTCCTAGGGTTTCCAGAGGCAAGCTATTATGGAAGTGGATGCCACCCCTCCTTCCACGCTTGTTTAATTGGGGAGCTCCACCTACTCTCAGTCCGCATTGGGTAGCCAACCATTAACACATTTGACACATCCTTGTCACAGTGTTCAGCCTCACAGCAACCACAAGCGATGACCATGGGACGGCAACTTGTACATCAGGGCTATACGACCTAGAGGAATGTCTGAACAAAACAGAGAAATTTATGTTTAGTGCTTTTTTTCCCAAAGTGTATACATAGAGGTGGGAGAACCACTGTTATAGGTAGGTCTTGGATAGATAGACAAAGTTTACTTCCTTACTACTAGCTTACACTTCATCTAAGAAATAATAATTTGTTAAATATGAAGATTTATCTAAGTTGGGAGAAAAAAGATATATTTATCTATGTTGTATGTCTTAAATTATAATAATTGGGAGAGAAAAATTAAGAAAGAAGGAAATACTTCTTTTTCCTATTTTATAGGCTAGCTTTAGGAAAGTTATAAGTAAAGAGATGCCGAAGAGGATGGGTAGAGGGATGGATCACTTATATTAGGGCTGTCAAGCAAGGTATCACAAACAAAAAGATAAAAGATTGCTGTTCAAGCTTAGTGCATGAGGTTTACCAGAAGCCATCCCTTAGGAGCAAAATCTTGTCCTTGAATAGTGTAGACATTTTAAATGAAGGGTATTACTTATAAAAGAGATGATGATGATTTTTGTCTTTTTTAGTCTAGGCTATATGTTGACTATAGTATTTGACAACATTTATATAAAATGAAATAAAGGCACAAACAAAAATTAAACAGAAAAGTTTGATTGACAATATTAACAAATCTTAACTAAGGCTAAGACTGCAGTTGCTAATTTTCCTTTCTTTACTACTTTGTAGAATTGTCTAGAAATAATTATACTTCCACAAAGAATATAGGAAACTTCATTTTTAAAGGTAATGTACATTAAATTTGCAACCTGAAGGGTGTGTATATTGATGGTTGTTTAAGTCTGTGTATATGTACTTAATTTTGCCTGTGCTATATGAACTTAAACAACTGTAACTTTCCTTGAGTCTCAGATTTGTCATCCTGTAGATAAGTGTACCATACATGATAATGTTAATGTTAACAAATCGTAAAGTTCTGCAAAATTGCTCTTTTGTCAAATATGCCTATGTGCGATAACTTTGTTCAGACATACCAAAAATAAAAATTATTTTATCACCATCAATTTTTAATTTATAATGTAAACATGAGCATAGTTCTGTCCTAGTCATATTGTAAATATGGAAGAGAGGACTTGCATAGCATATCCTACAACTTATAAATGTGTATACACTAATTTGTCTTCTGGGGGAGAAAAACATACAGCCTATTAATATAGAAGTCTAGTGATGTTATACTCTGTTATAAAATATGTAATGCTAAACATGAGAGAATTTATATTACATACATAAAATATTAGTAAATATTTGTTATGTTATGCTAAGATTTAAGCTACTTATTATACATCACTATCTCTTTTGCAAATTTCTAAATAAAACTCAGACATGGATTATTACTCAGTAACATTATCAAAGACATTTTTTGTTCTTTTTCTACATTGAAACACCCTGTACTTGCCTTATTTTAGATTGACACACTTCTAATCACCACATTAGAAAAAACAAAACAAAAACTTTTATTTGAGAAGTACCATTTGTTCTTGGCTGTATGTCTAGCTTTATTTAACAAACCTTTTTAACATTTTATCTAAGGGGATAAGATCTTACTGTGGAATTTAGATAACAATCTAAGACATCATAGGCCAGGTATCAGATGAATTGAATTTGTTGGCAGAAACTTTCACAGGGATTAATATTTAGGCAAAAGCAAATAACAAAATGCACAATGATCTCCTGATATAGATGGTGAAAGCAGTACTTCCTTACACAGTTCCACTCCTTTAACCTCGTTAAAGCAATAGAAAGATGAGAGAGACACAAATTCCAGATACATAATAAAACTGGATGAGAGCAATTTTTAACTATTATCTCTTTTTGTTATTATATATGTGTGTGTGTGTGTGTGTGTGTGTGTGTGTGTAAAAATTCAGATAAACTCTTCAATAAATGTTGGTAAGTATTGAAATCTAGAACTGAAGGTATATCCTCTAAGTTAATTTTTAATTATTTTGTAGCATTAAATCTACAAATTATTAAATGATTAGTGACTGATTATCATAGGTGTTATAAAGAAGACAAACAGCAAAGATAAAGAAAAAGTGAAGAAAAGGGACACTATTATAAAGGAGACATTCAAGGAAATACTATCAGAGAATATGTCAGGGATACAGATATTTTAGTATGAGAATGCAAAAGAGATTTGGGAGAAAGGATATGATCTATTTCTAAATTTTTATGTGATTTACATTCACAGAAATTTAGAGTAGTAGCAATGAGAACTGTCTGAAGCAATAAACAAGTTGGCATTTCCAGAGAACTGAAAGACAAATAAGATTAGCTATGTCATGTGAATGAACAGCAGAGCAATAGGGATCAAATCATAGAGAATCTTGTATAACCAGTCAAGAAGTGGACTTTAATGACTCAAAACCTGAAGTTCAGTGCCATCAAGTAAGAATTGGCTCATAGCTGACTCTCTCGTGGGTTTTCAGAGACTGTTTAAATTGGATTGCTCATCTTTGTCATACAGAGCAGTTGGTGGACTCGAACCACCTGCCTTGGCAACACAATTTCTTACATATTAGGACACCAGAGCTCTTGAAGTGTATAGGAAAACTATTGATGGGATATGTTATTCACAGGAGTTACATAATCTATATTTTAAGGGTATTCTTACTGTATATGACTATGAGGTTCAAAAGGGGAAGCTGAGAGGCTACTCAATTTCCAAATATTGAACTTGTACATAATATCTATAATGATCTATAATAATGTTATTTACTCCTAAAAAACTGTATTCATAGAAACAAATATAAGCTTAGATTTTCTCAAAGAAAGGAAAACAGAAAATAAGTCATTGAAATCCAATCTGAGCACAAACATAGTTGCACTTCTGTGAAATGTTATTCTAAACCTCAGTTTCACTTGAATATAAGTTTACATATATATGTATATATGTGTGTGTGTATACACATATATATACATATATGTGTGTGTGTGTGTGTATATATATATAATCTCAAACTATCACCAAAAATACTTATAAAGCAAAATAAGCAGAAAGGTAAAGAAAGAAAAATTAGTTAATATTTATAAATATATGTTTGTTTGTGCTGACAGGTGTTCTTACTGTGAGAAGATAGACATCCCCCATATCCTTCTATATGATTGATAGCACCTGAAAAGCTGCTGGAGGGTCTGTTATGAATCAGTGCCAGCTTGATAGTACAGAAAAACAACTGCTATAGAAACCACTGCTATCAGTCAATTCTGACTTACCTTGATCCTCCACTGGATTTTCAAGTCTGTTAGTCATTACAGAAATTGTCCATTTTTCTCCTAATGTTAGATGGATCTTGGCTGAAAGCAGGGAGTCCAGAGCAATGTCTGCGTTTCATTGACTATTCAGAGGCATTTGACTGTAAGGACCACAACAGACTGTGGCTAACTCTGAGAAGAATGGGAATCCTAGAAAACGTAATTGTGTTTATGTGTAACCTATGCTTCGAGCAGGAGTCAGTCATCAGAACACAGAAAGGAAACACTTCATGGTTCAAAGCTGGGAATGGTGTATGTCAAAGATGTGTCCTAACTCCATACTTTTTCAACCTGTATGCAGAATAGCTCATCCAGGAGGCTGGGCTCTATGAGGAGAAATGTGGCATCAGGATTGGAGAAAGATTCATCAAGAATCTGTGTTATACAGATGACACAACCCTGCTTGCTGAAACTGAGGAGGACCTGAAGCGCTTGCTGCAGAAGATCAAGGACTGCAGCCTTTGATATGGATTGAGGCTCAATATCAAGGAAGCAAAGATTCTCACCACTGGGCTGATTGGCAACATCATGATGCAAGGTGAAGATACTGATATTGTTAACAACTTTAGTTTGCTTGTCTCCACAATCAACATTCTTGGTACCAGCAGCCAGGAAGTTAAAAGATTAATTACATTGGGAGAGTCTGCTATTAGAGACCTCTCCAAAGTACTGAAGAGGAACCATGTCAGTCTGGAGACTAAAGTGCATCTAATAAGAGCGATGGTTTTTGTAATCACTTGCAGTCACATCAGAGAGCTGGACAATGACTAGGGATGACAGAAGAATTTAAACTGTGGTGTTGGAAAAGAGTATTGAATATACCACGGACTGCTAAAAGAACAAAGAGATTCATCCTGGAGAGGGTGAAACTAGGCTGCACTGCACCTTTGAGGCAAGGATTCTGTAGCTTTACCTGATGTACTTTGGACGTGTTGTAAGGAGGGATCAGTCCTTCATGCTTGAGAGGGTGAAGATCATGATTAGGCACACCTTAATCTCTAGACTTATATCATTGCTTTTTCAGTTCTCTGAAGAGGTCTCTGACAGCATTTTTTCCCAATGCAATTTGTCTTTTGATTTCCTTACTGCTAGTGCGAAGAGTGTTGATTGTGGAGGGAAGCAAGCTGTAACTGTTAAAAATTTCAATTGTTTCTCTGTCAAGGGCTGTCAATTGGCCCATTGGTGAGAATTTTTGTCTTCTTGATGTTGCACTTCAATCCATATTGAAGACTTAAGTCCTTGAATTTCTACAGCAAGCACTTCAGGTCTTCCTCAGTTTCAGGAAAGAAGGTTGTGTCATCTGCATAATGTAGATTGTTGATGAATCTTCCTTCATTCCTGATGCCACATTCCTCCTCATAAAGCCCAACTTCCAAAGTGATCTGTTCTGCGTATAGATTGGAAATGTATGGAGACAGGATGCATCCCTGATGCACTCCTTTCCCAATTTTGAACCATGCAGTGTTACCTTACTCTGTTCTGAGGACTACTTCCTGGTCTAAGTACAGGTTTCACACAAGCACAATCAAGTGATCTGGGATTCCCATTTTCTTCATGGTAAGCCAAAATTTGTTGTGATCCACAGAACAGACTTAGAGCCTCCTAAACTTGAAACAGGCAGCAGTGTGCAAGATCAGCAGCAGTGCAAGGAACAAGGCATCACAGAAGTGTTTTGAGCCCTGAGTCATCATATCAAGGGTTGGCTGAGGGAAAGGAGGTGCTGGATGGATTAGGCAAGAATGCAAGGGTATGCATATGGAGCAGAGAAAGGCATGGGACAAGACAAACAAACCAGGGTGGATGGGTGACACTGAATCCATTGGTTACTTTTATAAGGGCAAAGTGTCTTTTATCTGCTCCTTTCAATAAAATGCTTATCTGTAGGCTATTATTCTAATACAGAGGATCTAAATTAAGACAGACTAGGATAAAGAATTGACCATCCATTTCTGAAATAAAAAGCCTTCAAAAACCCTATGTACAATACAGCACATTTGGAGCAGACTAGCAGGTATAGCACCAGAGGCAGAGCCCTTAAATTTGATAATACAAAGAAGGAGAAACAGTTGTGAGCAGACACTAATGACTGGCCCTTGGAATGTGAGAGGCATGAATGTAGGAAAACTGAATATTGTTAAGAAAGAAATAAAATGAATAAATATTTACATACTAAGCATTGATGAAATGAGATAGAGTGGCATGTAACATTTTGAATCAGACAATCATTTGATCTATTTCACCGACACGAAAAGGTGAGAAAAAATGGGGTCACCTAAATAGTTATAAAAGCCATTTCTAGTCCCATCTTGAAACATAATATTGTGAGCAAGAGGATAATATTCATGTGTGTGCAAGAAGTCCAGTGAATACCACTATCATTCAAATATATGCACCAATACCCAGAGCCAAAGAAAAGGAAACAGATGATTTTTACCAAATTTTGCAGTCAGAAAGCAATTGAATATGCAACCAAGATGCATCAATAATAATGGCTGACTGGAATGCAAAAGTTGGGAACAGAGGAGAAGGATCAGTAGTTGGAAAACACGATATGGATTTGAGACTGGGGATAGAATGATAGAATTTTATACAAAGATTATTTTTATTAATTTTAGTGAAACTTTACAGACTTTGGATTTCCATTCATTTATTGTTGCACTCTTTCCTCCCTTCCCACTGCTCCCCCCAAGTTTGCTTCTTTCCTCTTTGAAAAGTAAAAAAAAAATTAAAAAAATAATAATAATAAAATGCATTTATATACAATCACCCCAAACCCACTCTACTATACAGCTTTCAATCTGAACTCTGGTCATGATGATAATAATGCCTACTCATATATCTCTTTTAAATATCCCCTTTACTTATCCCCTTTTTTCTGAGTTTGCCCCGAACTCTGATGTCAGTCCTGCTTTACAAAAGTGGCATATACAATATTTGTCCTTCTTTTTTTTTTTTAGATTGAATGAGGACATTTTTTTAAAATTTAAATTTAGGTTGTTTATTTTTCATTTCAATTCAATGAACATCTACAGAGATTTTGGGATTCCATTCATTCATTGTTGCACCCTTCTCCCCACACAAACCCCTCCTGCCTCCTGTTACTGAGATTTTTCACTCAGAATAATGTCTGCCAGGGTCACACATTTTGTATAATAATTTATAAGTTCCTTGTTTTCAGTGCTGCATAATATTCCGTTGTGTGAATTTACTAGAGCTTCTCTACCCATTCATTTGGGCACTTGGGTTGTTTCCAAATCTTCACTACTGTGAAAAAAGCCACAATAAACATGGGTGTGCAAATATCTGTTTGGGTGACAGTTATGCTTTCTTTAGGGTATATTCCCAGTAGTAGAATTACTGGGTCAAGTGATACTTTTATTTCCAACTTTTTGAGAAAGTGCCATACTGCCTTCCATAGTGGTTACACCATTTTACACTCTCGCCAACATAAGGGTTCCAGTTTCTCCACAATCTTGTCAGAATTTGTTGTTTGGTGCTCTGCTATATTTTTTTATATTACTGGCGTAAGATTATATCTCATGGTTGTTTTTATTTGCACCTCCCTTTGAGCTAAGGATTTTGAACATTTTTTCATGTGTGTGTTTGTCATCTGAATATCTTCTTTGGTGAAGTGTCTGTTCATATCCTGTGCCCACTGTTCAACTTTGTTTACCTTTGTCTTGTGGTGCTCCAGTATTTTATCAATTCTAGATTATACTTTTTACTATGTTGAAGAAATTCCCCTCTAATCCTATTTTGTTGAGTGTTTTAATTAGGAAAGAGTGTTGGATTTCGTCAAAGGCCTTTTCTGCATCAATTGATAGGATCATGTGGTTCTTGTTCTTTGCTTTGTTAATATGATGAATTACATGAATTGTTTTTCTTATATTGAACCATCCTTGCATACCTGTTATGAATCCCACTTAGTCATGGTCAATTATTTTTTTGATGTATCATTGTATTCTATTGGCCAGGATTTTATTCCATATTTTTGCATCTATGTTCATGAGAGATAATTGGCCTATACTTTTTTATTTGGTGGTGTGTTTACCTGGCTTTGTTATCAAAAATACATTTGCTTCATAGAAGGAGTCTGGGAGAACTCCATCTTTTACACTTTTCTGCAATAGTGTAGGTAGAATTGGTGACAGGTCTTCTCTGAATGTTTGATAAAATTCACTTGTCCAGGGATTTTTTTCTTTTCTTTCTGGAAGTTGTTTTATTACCTTTCTTCTTTTGTAATGGGTCTATTCAGTTTGTGTCATGTTAGTAGGCTGTGAATGTCTAAGTACTTGTACATTTCCTCTAGGTTTTCATATTTATTTGAGTATAGTTTTTCATAATATTCCAATGCTAGCTTTTTTCTTTTAGTTGGTTCTGTTGTGACCATTGCCTATTTCATATTTTATTCAGATTATTTGTATGTTTTCCCTCTTTTCTTTTGCTAGTTTTGCTAGTGGTTTGCTGATTTTACACAAGAATTAAATACTCACCTACAGCCTCAAATGATATCAAAAGATTCAACACAGTATGGACTATGGAAAGTATTCTCTATGTGGTCTTTGACACAGCAGGACAAGTGACTTCTTACTTATAGTCTGTACCAAAGTCATTGCCAATATAGTCTCTTTTCAATGAGTTTTCTGATTATGTGAAAGCTTTGTCTTCTCACTGAAATCTTTTCCACACTCCCTGCACACATTGGGCCTTTCCCCAGTAAGTTCACTGATGGACACTGAGGGGTCTCTTCATAATGAACCCTTTTCCACAGTCGCTACACATATAGGGTCTGTCCCCGGAATGAGCTCACTGATGAACAATGAACCTACCCTTCTTGGTGAACCCTTTTCCATACTCTCTGCACACAGTGGGTCTCTCCCCATTATGAATTTGTTGATGGACAATGAGGTAAGCCTTTGTGATGAACCTTTTTCCACACTCCCTATACACATTAGAATACTCCCTATTATGAATTTGCTGATGGACAAT
>NW_006399759.1:29390338-29390905 GCF_000299155.1 Elephantulus edwardii | reverse complement strand
AAATGTATGTCAATAGAGTTGGCTTACTTTATGGAAAACTACACACAAAAATAAGTTCTAAATCCATTAGGTATCTAATTTACAAAACAGAAATTCAAATGCATATAAAAGAAAATTGAAGAAATTATCTTAAGTGAAAATGAAATTAATAAGATGAATTATATAAAAATTTTAAAATTGCTTAAAAGGTACCATAAATAAATGCAATAATCATATTGAAAGGAAGTATTTTCAATAAATATGCCAAAGATTTCCCATCCCCTATAGTTAAAAGCAAAGATATAATAGAAGAATAACAGAAAAAAAAAGCTATTAGATTAAAGCAAGCAATTCTCAGAGAAGGATATATAGAATAAATGGAGAGACGTGTGTAATCTCATGGAATTAGGAATGTGTGAACCAAACAGTAAGAATCTAATGCACAGGCTTTGGATGTTTCACAAAAATCAAGCAATTTAACATAACTAAATTTTGACAATTTTACTGAAAATTTTTACTGAAAATTATCCAAAAACGACTGGAACAGCACATCAACAGAGAACTACCAGAAGTCCAGGCTGGTTTCAG
>NW_006399759.1:29384759-29390238 GCF_000299155.1 Elephantulus edwardii | reverse complement strand
CCACACTCCCTATACACATTAGAATACTCCCTATTATGAATTTGCTGATGGACAATGAGGTAAGCCTTTGTGATGAACCTTTTTCCACACTCCCTGCACACATTAGAATGTTCCCTATTATGAATTTGCTGATGGACAGTGAGGTTATATCTCTTGGTGAAGCCTTTTCCACACTCCTGGAACATATAGGGTCTCTCCCCAGTATGTGTTCATTGATGGATAATGAGTTTACCCTTCACAATAAACTCCTTTCCACACTCCTTGAATACACACAGTCTCTCTCCAATATGAGATCATTGATGGACAGTTAGGTAGCCCTTCTTAATGAACCCTTTTTCACTCTTCCTGCACACACAGGGTCTCTCCCCATTATGAATTCACTGATGGACAGTGAAGTAAGCCTTTGTGATGAATCCTTTTCCAAACTCCCAGCACACATTGGGACTCTCACCAATATGAGCTTGCTGATGAACGGTGAGGTGACTCATCTTGGTGAACCCTTTTCCACACTCCCGGCCCATATAGGGTCTCTCCCCTGTGTTTTTTGATGGCTAGTGAGTTAAACCCTTTGTAATCAACACTTTTCCACACTCCTTTTCCACAAACATACAGCCTCACTCCATTATGAATTCACTGATGGACAATGAGGTTATACTTTCTGATGAAGCCTTTTTCACACTCCCTGAACACATTGGGACTCTTCTGCAGTATGAGTTTGCTGGTGGAAAGTTAGGTGACTCTTCCTGATGACCTCTTTTCCACACTCCCGGCACATATAGAGTGTCCCTCCCCAGAATGTGTTCATTGATGGATAGTGAGTTCACCCTTCATGATGAACCCTTTGCCATATTACTTGTACACATAGGTTTTCTCCTCTGTGTGAGTTCACTGTTGGACACTGAGATGTGACTTCTTGGTGAAGGCTTTACCACAGTCACTACATACAGTGGATTTCTTTATTTTGTGAGCTGCCTGATTTCTGTGAAGTTTGGCCTTAGTGTCTTTGGATTTCTGACATTCCAGGAAAGTCACCTCAGTCCAAAATTGGTTACAGTCACCATGGAGCAAGGTATTCTTATGTCTACTAAGCTCAGTAGCATACTTCACTTGATTGCTAGGTCTCTGGTGGACTATGGATAAAGTGAAATTTGATTTCTTAGTTTTCTTAGGCAATTAATACATATGGTTTTCCATGAAATAAATATGAGTTTTGTGCTGATGATAAGTATTTTCCAATGAATTGAGTTTACTGTGTTTTCAGTCTGTGTAATATTCTTTCATTAGACAAGAGTCCAAGTAGGTGATAATCAATGTACTGAAAGCTTTCACTTTGGTATTCAGGAAAGTTAATCCATGGTTGATTCACCTCCTTCCAACCTGGGGAGCACATCAGGTCTCCTAGGTTGATACCCAATGGACACCAGGTTTCTGTAGTTCTCCAGTATCACGTCCTGGTACAGAGACTTCTGAGCAGGGTCCAGAAGCTCCCATTCATCCCAAGTGAACTGCACAGCCACATCACTGAATGTCAGTGCTTCCTGAGCATTCACCATCCTCTTCTCCTCTTGGGACATTCCCAATCCTTGAATTCTCTGTCTTTATCTTTTCTTGATAAGTTATAATTCCTGTTGAGAGATTTGACTTCCATGGATGATGTCACTGTTTAATGTGGTTTGGGTTCATATTTTAGAATAACCCAAACTCCAGGAAAGTTGAACATACATCAACCATCTCCCTTAGCCCTGTAATCAAAGATTTATTCACTACAAATGCCTTCTATAAGAAACAAATGCACACTAAACACATGTATTTCACTTGACAGTATGCACAGCAAACAGATAAATTACATCTGTGGGAAGAATTGTTGGAGAAGCTCAATATCAGCAGTGAAAACTAGGGCAGATGCTGATTGTGGAACAGGCCATCAATTACTCATATGCAAGTTTAAACTAAAACTAAAGAAGGTTAAATCAAATCCACATGAACCAAAATTTGACCTTGAGTCTGTTTCACCTGAATTTAAAAACCATCTGAGGAATAGATTTGAGGAATTGCACTCTAATGGCAAAGACCAGATGAACTACGAGAGGATATCAAGAATATCATCCATTAAAATCCAAAAGGCCATTACAAAGACAGAGGAGGAAGAAAAGACCATGGTGGATGTCAGAAGAGACTCCACTGCAAATATTGCACTAGTGTGCTGAGAGGTCAAAACAAAGGGAATAAAGCAGAACGTTAAGGAGCTGAACTGAAGATTTCAAAGGGCAGCTCAGGAAGACAAAGAATTATAATAAAATATGCAAAGCACTGGAGTCAGAAAATCAAAATGGCTGAACTCGCTGTACATTTCTTAAGCTGAAAGAACTAAAGAACAAATTTGAGCTTCAGTTTTAATACTGAAGGACACCATGAGCAGAATATTGAAGCATTAAAAGAAGATGGAAGGAATGTATGGAGTCACTGTACCAAAAATAATTTGCTGACACAAAAGAACTTCGTGATACTATGTATGATCAAGAATGGTGGTAAACAAGGGAGTCCACAATATTCTGAAGGAATTGGCAAAAAAACAAGGCCCCAGGAAGTGATGAAATACCAATTGACATATTCTACAAAATGCCTTGGACATCCTCACCAAGTTGTGCCAAGAAATCGGGAGAGGAAGTACCTGGCCAACTGACAAGATGAGATCCATATTTATTCCCATTCCAAAAAAAAAAAGGTAACCCAACAGTGTGTGGGAATTATCATACAGTATCACTAATATCACATACAAGCAAAATCATGTTGAAGATTATCCAAAAAGGACTGGAACAGTGTATCAACAGAGAACAACAAGAAACACAAAGTGAGGCAGAAGAGGCCATGTGACTACAGACATAATCACCAGTGTCAGATGGATCTTAGCCAAAAGTAAAGAGAACCAAAGGAATGTCTGTGTTTCACTGATTATGCAAAGGCATTTGATAGTGTGTATCACCGTAAATTATGCCTAGCCTTGAGCACAATGGGCAGCCCATAACACTTGATTGCACTTATATGAAATCTATGCTTAGATCAGCAAGCAACCCACAGCAAAGGGCAAAGAAACACTGCATGGTTCAAAATCAGAAAAGGGATACATTAGGGATGTATCCTCTCTCCATACCTTTTCAATCTATATGTGGAACAGATCATTTGGGAACCTGGGATTTATGAGGAGCAATGTGGCATCAGGATTGGAAGAAGACTCATCAACAATCCACATT
The DNA here is from genome assembly GCF_000299155.1 of Elephantulus edwardii. Lineage (NCBI taxonomy): Eukaryota > Metazoa > Chordata > Mammalia > Macroscelidea > Macroscelididae > Elephantulus > Elephantulus edwardii. Next base: position 29,386,987 of record NW_006399759.1, on the reverse strand, counting down.
ATGCAGAGGACACAACCTTGCTTGCTGAAACTAAGAACCAGAAGTGCTTGCTGCAGGAATTCAAGGACTATAATCTTCAATATGGATTGAAGCTCAGCATCAAGAAGACAAAAATTCTCACCACTGGGTCAATTGGCAGCACCATGATAGAGAAGATATTGAGTTTGTTAACAATTTCAGTTTGCTCAGCTCCAACATCAACATTCTTGGCTCCAGCAGAAAATCAAAAGATGACTTCCACTGGGAAAATTTGCTGTCAGAGACCTCTTCAGAGTACTGAGGAGCAATGATGCCAATCTAGAGACGAAGGTACAACTGATTTAGGCCATGGTCTTTGCAATTTTTTGTTATGCTTAAGAGATATGAACAATGACTAAGGATGACAGAAGAAGAAGATGTCTTTGAGTAGTGGTGCTGAAGAAGAGTATTGAATATGATGTGGTCCACCAAGAAAACAAACAGGTCTGTTTTGGCGAGAGTAAAACCAAGTTTTCCTGGAAGGCAAGGATTTTGAAGCTTCCTGTCTCACATGCTTTGGGCATGTGGCCCAGAGAGACCAGTCCATGGAGACAGAAGTTATGCTTAGAAGGGTAGAGGTAAACCCCAGATCACATGGATTGAGACAGAAACTGGAGCAATAGAGGTGGTTATGTTGGAGGCAGTGGGACTAGTTCAGGATAGGGCAGGTTTCAGAACTACTGCACATAGGGTCGCTGTGGTTTGCAGATTAGGTGATGGAACATAACAACAACCACAACAGTAGCATGTTTAGTGATCTTCAGTTGAAAACTCTGAAAATCCTCTTGATTTTTTTTTTACCTTTGCTATTGGACACAGAACTATTAAGATCTAACTCACTGCAAATTTGTCAGAAACATAAAACAGTAAAAAGAGCAAAGGCTACATGGTGATGGACATATCTGATCTTTATCAAATTCACAAAGGGGAACTATCTCAGTCAACAGCATCAACAGCACAAGACCAATTCCCATGAGGTCAGACATATCTCCTAGTCTCCTGTACCTTTTTCTATTCATTTCAACACCAATGCTTTACTAAGTCCAAATATCCAGTGCGATAGCCCACAGATCGTAAGCAACCATATTGAGGAAATTAAAAGTTTATAATCCAGGTTAACAACAAAATACAGTCAAACAGGATAGCTTACAAAATGTGCTCCCAGATACCTTAGTGTTGAGACTCATGGCTTTACACCAGTGTTCCTAAGTTTTCAGCACTGTCAATATTGGTTCCAGCCTCTTCCCTACCCTCCTCCCCCTGCTACTCAACAAATTTGGTCAAAATCTCTTAGCTTAGCTCTGGTTCTGTCTGTAGGTTGTAGTAGTCCAAAGGTAGCTCCATTTCATACTGTTCTCTGGTTCAGCCACGGCTGCTGCTCTAACAGGTATAACTCTAGCAAGTATTTCTGTGCTTAAATGATATGCTATATTATTCATTCTTCACTGGTGGTGCAGATATAATCTGCTGCTCTAGTAGATCAATCTGTTTTGTTGTTGTTAAGTGCCATTGGGTTGTTGACAACTTAGAGTGACTATGAATGAAAGACCTGAACTCTTGTATAACTTTCTTCTTTCTCTAAGTTCATAGGGTTTCCAGAGGCAAGCTGTTTAGGAAGTGGAGGCCACTCCTGCTTTCAAGTTTGTTTTAATCAGGGAGCTCCACCAAACACTGTCCACCATGGGTAACCATTCTCGCCTTTGACACATTAGTATCACAGTGGTCAGCATCACAGCAACCATGAGTTACCACACAAAAGGGCCCAACTGGGAGCATTGTGCCACTTCCTTGAGTTCCAACTGGACTTAAAAACCAAGTCATGGTTTAAACACCATGAGCTAAAGCTTTTCCATTGTGTCTCTAATTTATTTTAGCCATGAGTTAATTCCCTTGTGGATTGGCTACCATGCCCTATTTACATATTCCAGCCCATCTACATGACAAAGTCAAACCATTGGCTAGGAAATCCACTTTGAATAACCATTAGCACAACACTAATCTACATCAGGTTTTGGGGAAACTATAAATTGCAAAGGATTAATTTCTTATCTTTCTCCTGAGGAGCTGTTGATGTATTTGAACCACCAAAGAGGTTCTACATTTGGTTTATGAGAGCTATTCCCTAAAGGCTATGCCACCAGAGCTCCCTGGAAGTACTAAGTAGAAGCTGTTGTTGTTGTTAAGTGCCATCGAGTCATAGGTGACTCATA
>NW_006399759.1:29374951-29379019 GCF_000299155.1 Elephantulus edwardii | reverse complement strand
ACAGTGCGATTGGCACAGGACAGAGCGGAGTTTAGGGCTGTTGTACATAGGGTCGCTATGAGTCGCAGGCGACTCGACGGCACATAACAACAACAACAAATTTTGACAAAAAATAATTCTTGTTCTTGATTTTAGGTGCTATTAAATAAATTTTTCTTTTGTTGCACTGTGTTTGATTGTTGTTATTATATATCACTGAGTTGTCTGTGACTCATAGTGACCTTTTGTACAATAGTTCTGAACTGTATCCTATGCCGGACCAATCGCACTTTCTTGGACACAGCTACCTTCACTGTCCCAGTTACTGTGTCAATCCATGTCATCCAGGGTCTTTCTCTCCTGCCCTGTCCCTCCATCCTTCCAAGTTTGATATCCTTCTCCAAGGACTGATCCTTTCTGACAACATGCCCAAAATATGTGAGATGAAGCTTTAAAATCCTTGCCTCAAGAGAGCAACTTGTTTTCACCCTCTCCAGGACAAGTGTTTTTGTTCTCTTGGCAGTCCAGGGTATCTTCAATTCTCTACTCCAGCAGCACATCTCAAAGGCATCAATTCTTCTTTCATCCTTATTTATTGTCCAGATCTCTGATGCATAGCAATTACAGCAGATCAAATTCTAACAAGATCATTTTCTATGATCACAATCTTCTCTATGCTTAATTCTATTGCTGTAGTTAAAGGGTCAATCCATCTTATTGGGGGTCCTCCTTTTCTTCTCTGTCCACCCAGCTTTCCAAGTACGATGTTTCCTTTCACAGATTTTACTTTTAAGAGGTTCTTGATAGATTTTCCCAATACAATGTCCTTTGATTTCTTTTTTGTAGCTTCCTTTGGTGTTGGCCAAGAATTCAAGTAAAAAGGAATCCTTGACAACTTAAATCTTTTGATCATTTATCATGCTCATTGGTGCAATTGTGAGGATTTTTTTATACTTTATGTTAAAGTATAAACAATGCTGAAGACTGTTGCTGTTATTAGGTGCCATTACACTCAAAGTGACCCTATAAACCAATAGACCTGAATTCCATCCTATCCAGTATCATGCTCACAGTCTCTGACACACTTGGGCCCATTGCTGCAATCATCATGTAAATCCATTTTGAAGAAGTCTTCCTCTCTTTCACTGACCTTCCATCCTTCCAGGCTTGATACCATTTTCCAAGCCTCTCCTAGTAATATGTCTAAAGAATGAGAGGTGAAGCTTTGTCATCCTTGCTTCCAAGGAGGATTTTGGCTGCACTTTTTCCAAGATATACCTGTTTGTTCTTTGAAAGTCCATGGGATGTTCAGTACTCTTTAACAATACCACTACACCTCAAAGGCATCATATTCATTGTCCAGCTCTCGGATGCATAGCAAGTAATAGAAAAGATCATGCAAAAGTGGTGAGGAACACCTCAAATTCATTGCTTCTAAGTTAGAGCTAATCTTCCAGCAGTTTTTGGTAGTTGTAAATTGCATGGGAGAAAATGCTTCTTTTTTCCTTGGAGTTCTAGGTGTATTCAACCATCAGAAAGGTGATAAATTTGGGTTAATATGCAACTCTCTATACACTGTATCACTACATGAGGTAGGGGAAATAAAATTTCCATACAATGTAATATGAATATTAATTTATAAAACTAGTTTGTAAAACAATAAGAAAAATCTAGAGAAATAAAAATGAGTTCATACCATTACACAATTGTGATTTTTGTTTGACAGTCCAAAACATAAATTATTGTACTCATTTACTAGCAACTAGGTGCAAAGATTTACTGTAGAATTGTTTTTAATAATAAAAAGCTTCAAACAGCATGTGTATTGTACATTTTGTATAATATATTCATAAATCGAAATACTATGAAAATGAAAATGAACAAATGACATCTTTGTTTACCTTCAAAATATTGAAAGAAATAATATTGGAGTGACATATAGAAAATTACCACCTTAAGATACTATGAAAAAAATAATAATTATGCATACATAGAAGTGTTAGAAGGAAATACACAACATTCAAGACAACTTTATAAATTCAAAAGGAAGGTTAAGAAATGCAATTGAAAAATAAAGGCATCTTTTACTTATTCAACTTATAATACTATTGTACTTTAAGTAATATATTAATTTCATTCATTGTGAATATTGGTTGTATATGTGTCTAGAATTTAACCATTCAAGTTTAAAATAGACAATAGTTAAGGATTGCTAACATAAAAATAAAAAAATAATAGGTGAACTGTGGTGGTTGTAGAATCAAGGCATTTTTTTAAGGTGTGGAAGGCTAGAGAATGCTCCTAAATCATTGGGAATAATTCACAGGAGAAGATTGATGATTCAAGAAAAAATGAATGACCAAAGAAAAAAAATTACTGAAGTACAAGAGGGAAAGATATTTAATGTAATAATGGAGTTATTGATACAAAGTGATGTCTTATCCACTAAAAATAAAGGAAAAAACAAGGATACAAATTTATACTACCTTGGCAGACTAATTTGGTTAGTCTTCCATAATCTGATTGGTTGCTTCTGGTAGAATTGGGGAAGTCTGCTAAAATATTGGTTCCAAAACTCCAGTGGATCCTAGAAACTTTCAAACTATGTTGTCCTTACTACTGAGTTCCTATCTTGTGAGTAGAAATGAATCTTGAACAAAGTTAGGTCAATGAATAATGAATACATTGAAGTGGCTATAAGAAAATACACTTGACAAAGAGCTAATGCCCTACCCATTCATCTGTTTATGGTCATGTGGCTTGTTTCCCTTTCCTTGCTATTGTGAATAACACTTCTATGAACATAGGTGCAACTATCTCCATTTGTGTCTAAGCTTTTATTTCCTAGGAATATATTCCTAGCCATGGAATTTCTGGATCACAGAGCATTTCTATGCTCACCTTTTTTGAGGAATGCCAAGCTGTCTTCCATAATGGTTGTACCATTTTACAATCTTACCAGCAGCATATAAGAATTCATTCTTTCTACATCCTTACCAAAATGTATTGTTTGATGTCCTATTGAACTTTGCTACTGCTACTGGAATGAGATTGTATCGCATTATTGTTTGATTTGCATCTCTCTGATTGCCAATGATATTGCCCATTTCCTCATGTGTTTTTTTGGTTGGTCATCTGAATAGCCTTTTTTGGGAAGAATCTTTTCATGTCTTTTGCCCATTTTGAAATTGGATTATTAGCCTTTTTTCTTCTAGAGGCCCTGCAGTATCCTGCAAACTTTAGTTATAATACCCTTGTCTTAATTGTCATTGCCATCAACATCAAATGTTTTTCCTGGTCTATGAATAGGTAAAAAAACTGAGGTTTATTCACAAAATAAAATATTCTGCAGCACTAAAGGAAAAAAGCATTCATAAAATATGGCACAATATGAAAGAATCTAGAAATGATCATGCTGAGTAAAATAACTCAGTCACAAAAAAGAAATACTTCATAAGATGACTATTCTTAAAACAGGAGGATAACAGAGCAAGATATGTATAAATGTTCAAATGTGAAGTGGTGAATGAGGAGGGAAAAGAAGGAGGGAAGAAGTTACTAGAATAGCAGAGGCTGAGGGGTGGATGGAGGCGTGAAGGAATGAAAGAAATAATGGAAATATAAAGAGATAAGATAATAATAGTCATGGCATCAATCAATAGTAATTAATCCTATAAAACACAATGTATATGAATAATAATAATCAATAAAAAATTTAAAAGGTAAACAAAAAAGAGCTAACATCAATAAGGCCACTAAAAGATCAGGTTTACATATGGGCATGATGTTTCAGGTTTCTTTTAAAATAATTAAATTTTCATCTGATACAGGCCATGGTCTTAGCTATCACTTGTTATTCATCAGAGAGTCGGACAATGACTAAGGAGGATAGAAGAAGAAATGATGCCTTTGAGCTGTGGTGCTGGAGAAGTGTATTGAGGGTACCATGGACTGCTAGGAAAACAGATTACACCTGGAAAGGGTTAAACCGGGGGGCTCCTTGGAGGCAAGGATTCTGAGGTGCCATCTGACATACTTTGGAGATGTTGTGAGGAGGGACCGGTCCTTGGAGAAGGACATCATGCTTGG
>NW_006399759.1:29372445-29373442 GCF_000299155.1 Elephantulus edwardii | reverse complement strand
TTCTCAGAGTCAGCCATAGCTTGTTGTGATCCACACAGTCAAAAGCCTTTGCATAGTCAATGAAGCACAGATAGACATTTTTCTGATATTCTCTACTCTCTGCTAATATCCATCTAACATTAGCTATAATATCCCTAGTACCATGATTCCATTCCAAAAAAAGGCACTCCAACAGTGTGGAAATATTGAAAATATATCACTAATATCACATGCAAGCAAAATTCTTCTAAAAATTATCCAAAAATGACTGGAAGAGTATCTGGACACAGAAATATCAGAAATACAAGCTGGGTTGAGAAGAGGTAATAATACTAAGGATATAATTTCTAAGGTCAGATGGATCTTGCTTGAAAGTAAAGAATATCAGAAAAATGCCTATATATGTTTGTGGCTAACACTTAGAAGAATGGGATTCCAGAACACTTGATTATGTTATGTGGAACTAGTACTAGACCAGAAACCAGTCATCAGAATAAATAACACTATATGATTCAAAATAATGAAATGAGTGCATTATGGATGCATCCTGTCTCCATAATTTTTTAAACTATATGCAGAACATATCATTTGGGAGGCTGAAATTTATGAAGAGCAGTTTACCATTAGGATTTGAAGATTTATCAACAACCTGTGTTATTCAGATGATATAACTTTGCTTTCCAAAACTGAGGGCAATTGAAGTATTTGCTGCAGTCTTCAATAAAGATTGAAGCTTAACATCAAAAACCAAAAGATTCTCACCACTGGTTGAATTATTGAACCATGGTAGGTTGAGAAGAGATTGAGATTGATAACAGTTTTGTCCTGCTCAGGTCCACAGTCGGCACTATTGGCACCAGCAGTGAGGGAATCGAAAGACAAATTACACTAGAAAATATGACTATCAGGGACTTCTCCAGAGCGTTAATGAGCAATGACATCAGTGGAGACCCTAAGTTGAGTCTGATCTAGGCCATGGTCTCTCCAATTACTGAATGTGCATCAAAGAGCTGGACAA
>NW_006399759.1:29344449-29365810 GCF_000299155.1 Elephantulus edwardii | reverse complement strand
AAGGCCCTCTATGAGGTGGATTGATTCAGTGACTGGGGTAATTGGGATGGGTGCATCAGAGACGGTATGATTGGCACAGGACAGAGCAGAGTTTAGGGCTGTTGTATATAGGGTTGCTGAGTCTCAAGAGACTTGACTGCACATAACAACAACAACAACAACAATGTTGTTTTTTGGCAAAATACTTTTGAACAGAGAAAATAAAGCGTCTACACCAACCACTATTACAAGGAAAGTTAAACTTTATCTTGGAAATTCATCTCCGTAAGAATGCTGAATGTGATGCACAGACGGTTTGGAAGTTGTGAAGAAAGCACATTTTAGATTTAAAATTTTTATCTTATACCTACACATGAGAGATGAATACCAGCTGTCATATAGTATATATTAAGAGGGATCCAATGCCAAAAAAAGATGAAGCAGCTCATATCTGATAGCTTCAATTTTTGCTTTGAAATATGAAGCTAGCTCATCAACTGTGATTTATGAAGGAATGGTTTGAGAAGAGTGTTAGTTTTGAGATAGTATTCTTAGACTTTAGTTAAAAACAAGAAATTCTGGTGGTGTGGTCCCTATACTGTAATTGGCAGTTTGAACCCACTAGTGTCTCCTTGGGATTAAGATGGGCAATTTGCTCCCATGTCATTTATCACACCTTGAAACCCCTGAAGCTATGAGTTTATTTCAATTTGAAGGCAATGAGTTGAGAGATACATGAAAGTATTTCACCTATTCCTCTGTAGGAGAAAGATTAGTAATCTCCTCCCATGCAATTAACTGTCTCTTGAAAACCTGCCAGAATGTCAGCTATAGAGGTCAGTTCTGACTTGATGGTATACAACAGTAACAACAATTTCTAGGCAATTTTCCTTTAAGCTTAGTGATCATCTAACAAAAATCTTTGTGTAATTTTCTTCAGCTGTATAAATTTTAGTTACAGACTGAAATATTTAGATCTTATTTACAATCTTAGTTAAAAAGAAATAAAGGTAAGAGAATTTAGAGTAGCTTTTTAAAAAATGTACTAGAAGGAATATGTCAGAGGAGAAAACTTGAGCGCTTAGCCATAAAGAGTTGCTCTGCTAATTGGTAGTTCAAATCCCCCAGAGCCATTGCTACAGATAGGTGGACAATCTCCTCTGCAATTATAGCCTTGAAAGCCCACTGGAGGGTCAGTTGTAATTCACTTCCAACTCAGTTCTAGAGAGAATATTTCAAACAATTTATGAAAAAAGAACTAAAAATTGAGAGATAAACGTTGCTTTATTTATAATCTTTGATATATTTTGAAGAATATAATATTTAGTTGTTACATATATATTGATCAAAAAAAGAGTTATTAGAAAACAAGGGAAATACTTTTCTTGAACAATAAGGGGGAAATGGATGCAAACGTGGATGTTTAATGCTGTGATTTCAGAGGTAATTAGTATTCTTGTTGTTGAGTGCTGTCTAGTTGAATATGACTCATACTGACCCTGTGAACAATACGTCTGAACTCTGTCCTATTCTGTGTCATCCTTATCTCTTGACATATTGAAGACCATTGCAGTAGTCATTGTGTCAATCTGTTTGGTTGAGGGTCTTCCTCTCTTTCACCAACCCTACACCTTTTCAAGCATAATGCACCTCTCCAAGGAATTGTTGTCATTAAGTACCATCAAGTTGAGTCTAACTCATAGTGACTCTATGAAATAGAAATCTGAACCCTGTCCTATCTTGTGCCATCCTCATCATCTTCAAGGAATAGCCTATCCTAATACTATGCTTAAAGAATGTGAGAAGCTTTGCCATCTTTGCCTCCATGGAGAACTCCACCTGCACTTTCTCTAACATATCTGTTTGTTCTTTTGGCAGGCCATGGGATATTCAGTACTCATCTCCAATACAGTAACTCAAAAGACATCTATTATTTTCTGCCATCTTTATTCATTGTCCAGTTCCCAGGTGCATAGGAAGTAATTGAAAAGACCACGGGCCTAACTCAAGAGCAACTTAGGCTGAAAATTGATTTGGCTGTTCTTTAGTAATTTAGAGAGGTCTATAACTGCAGGCTTTCTCATTTCAATTCATCTTCTGATCTTCTGACTATTGGTGATAAGTATATTATTATGGGTCAAAGTAAGATGAACTCATTGACATTTTTAACTTCAGTTCAAATTTAGTATTGTTGTTATTGTTAAGTGCCACTGAGTTGCCTATGACTCATAATGAACTCTATGTACAATAGCTCTGAAACGTCCCCTACTCTGAACCAGTCTCATCATCTCCTATATGTTTAATCCTGTTTCTCCAGTCACTGAGTCAACCCATCTCATCCTGAGTCGTTTTCTCCCGTGTTGTCACTCCATTCTTCCAAGCATGATGCCCCTCTTCCAGAAGTGAGTGAGGGAAATTGGAAGACTCTGTTCTGGAAAACAATATATTAGAATTTTGTAAATAAACTACCATAATAATAAAAAAAAATTGGGCCCTCCTGGCCCTGTATCCAAAGTATGTGAGGGAGAGCTTCAAATTCCTTGCCTTCAGGGAGCAGTCTGCTTTCATCCTCTGGAGGACAGACCTGTTTGTTCTCCTGACAGTCCACAGTATGTTCAACACTCTTCTCTACCTAAACAATTCAAAGTTGATAAATATTCTAGGATATCACCTTGCAACAGTATTACAAATAACGTTATTGAATACAGTGATAACAGATGAAGAAATGATTAGACAACTCATCTAGATAGATGTCAATACTCCTTATAAAGATGACAAACTAGAGAGAAAGACTATGGCCTAAAGGATTAAAATAACAAAGGGATAATTATTTATGAATGACAATGGGCAGGAAATAGCCATTTTAATTGTAGAAACCTCAATGGTTGCATAATATAACTAATGTACTTATAATGATTAAGCACACATTTGAAAAATGTTGTATTGGCAAATGTCATGTAGTATGACTGGAACTGTGTGTTCCCAAAAGATGTGTTATAAATCCTAACCTGTTTGTGGTTATGTTAATTCTATTTGAGAAGATGTCTTTCTTATGTTAATATACGTGACTAGTATAGAGTGTGTCTTGATTCAATGTCTTTTGAAATATTTTGATGCTGCTGTTTTGTTCTGCGCAGTCAACTACAACTACTATGAACAATAACTTTGACCTTTTTCCCATCCTGAGTCAGCCTCCTCTCTGACACACATGGCCCCATTACCACAGTCATTGTATCAATCCATCTCATCCAGAGTCTTAATTAACAAAACCCTTCCAAGAATGATGTCCTTCTCCAAAGGTTTGTCGACTCTGGAAACATGCCCAAAATATGTAAGGTGCAGTTTCAACATCCTTGCCTCCCAGGAGCAACCTGGTTTCACCCTCTCCAGAACACACTTGAGGCAAAAAGTGATCAGGAGTCAGATAAAGGTGGCCCAGGAACAGAAGCTCAAATTGACTGCCTCTGTACTCAAAAGAGAAAGTCTCTCCCTAGAGCACTCTGAATTCAGACTTGTAGCCATCTAAATCTGAAAAATAAGTTTATATTTGTTAATTTACTTGTGATATTTCTCTTAGAGAAAATATCTAGATATTTTCTCTTGATAAAAGATATGTATTGTCTGTATTTTTATAACAATATTTAAATTAAACAAGCAAAAGCAGATCTGAACAGTGGCAATGAGGGGAAAATGACCATGAGAACATCCAAACTACTTCCTCTAAGAGAGGAGGAGGTCATCCAAGAGTATTGCTTAATTTGCTAACAATTTAAAGACAGCAGAGAGAAGTGTGTCCTCAGACAATACCTGAATTTACCTAGGCCAAATGAGTAAAAGGAATAGTAAAAGAAGAACTTCAGAATAAATAAAAATTGACTGTCTATTCCTTAAGTTCTAGAGAGCCAAAGGGAATATTTATATAGGTGAAGAGAAAAGTGAAAAAAAAAATGTATCTAATAAAGGATATGTACAAAACACACATATTGAATAATGCAGGAAGTATAAAAAGAAAATGAGAAGAATATATAAAGTCACTGTACCAAGAAAATAAAAAAAATTAGCACCACTGAACCATTTCAGGGAGTAGCACATAATAAAGAATCAATACCACTGAAGGAAGAAGTCTAAGCTGCACTGAAGCTTAAAAACATTGAAGCTGCCAAAACAAGGTCTCAGGAATCAATTGAAGCATTTTGGGAAACAGATGAATGCCTCATCTGTCTCTGTCAAGAAATTTGGTATTGAGTTACCAAAACCTGAAAGGGAAAAATCCACCTTTGTTCCCACTGGGGGGAAAACAAAAAGGTGAACTAACACATTGGAAGTTATCAAATAGTATCATTAATATTACATGCAAGTAAAATCTTTCTGAAGATGATGCAAAAATTTGTAGTTTATCAGTAGAGAACTGCCAGCAATTCAAGCTGGTTTCAGAAGAAAGCATAAAACAAAAGATAGCATTACTTAATGTCAGGTGGATTTTGACTGAAATAAAAGAATACAAAAAAGATGTTTTTGTATATTTTATTGATAATACAAAGGCATTGTACTATGTGAGTCATAAGTTATGGCTTATATGGAGAAGACTCAGATGACAAAAATATTTAATTAAGTTCATGTGAAACCTATACAAAGACCAAGAAGAAGTTGTCGAAACAACACAAAGGAATATTATATGTTTGAAATCAGAAAATGTATGAGTTAGAGTTGTATCCTTTCTCTACACCTATTCAGTCTGTATGCTGAGCAAATAGTTTAATAGGTGGGCTGTATTAAAATAATATGATATTGACTATGGACTGAAGGAAAATTCATCAAAAGCTTTAATCAGCAAATAACACAACCTTGCTTGCAGAAAATAAAGAACATATGGAAAAAGAGAAAAGACTATAGTATTCAATTAATTGAATATAATATTATATTAATTACATATAAACATCAAGGAAAAAAGTCTTCACTACTGGACCAATAGGCAACATCATGAGAGATGGAGAAAATATTTAGTTGTAAACAACTTCATTTTACTTAGGCTCACAATTAGTACCACGGTAATAGAAGCCAAGAAATAAAAATATGTGTTTCATTGGGGAAATCTGCTATTAAGGAACCCTCCAATGTGCATTAGAACAATGATGCCTATTTAAAGACTAAGGTGCAGCTGATCAAATGCATAGTATTTTCAATTGCTTCCTACGTGCCTGGTAGTTAGACAATGACTTAAGAAGACTGAAGAAGAATGTATGTCTTTGAATTATGGTGTTAGAGAAAAGTATTGAATATATCATAGATTGCCAAAAGAGCAAATAAATGTATCTTGGCAGAAGTACAGAGTGCTTCATAGAGGAAAGGATGGAAAAATTTCTTTTCACATATTTTGGACATGTTATCAGAAAAGGTGAGTACTTAGAATGCAGCATCATATAATGGGTATAAGAATAATAGAGATTCTATGGATTGTACAGGATAGGTAAAGGTTCTATCCTCTTGTTTGTAAGGTTGTGTAAGTCTTAGTAGACCTCCTTGCTGGCATTTAACATAGACCATTAAGTGAGTAAGTGTAGTAATTGCAGACCAAGGAGATAAGCATTAAAGGTTAATTTTAAAAAAGATTAAAATACAATGGAAAGATAAATCGTACTGAATGCAATTTAATAAGGTAAATCATAATACCTGTTGGTGCTATTATATACCTTTAGTATGAAAGAACTAAAAGTACAAGTCATGAGTTAAACTCACTTATTTTGTTCAGGGTTCTTTTTGTTTGTTTGTTTCTAGTGTCCGTCATTTAGAAAAACCTGCTGCTGTTTGTTTTTACTAATCATTGGGAATATTAAATGAAAGTTAAAGTAGACTAAGTATTTTTTACAATTAAAATTCATCTCATTGTCATCAAGTTGGAACTGACTTATAGCTAAGTTTCTAATTTATTGTCTGAGTTTGTAAATAACATGGTAGAGTTTGGCCATTCCCTTCCCACCCTCCGAACTCATGGTGGAATTTCCAGAGAAATATAGGTTTTGGGTTAGCAGCACAAATCCCTGTGCACTACACCATCAGAACCTGGTAATTAATACTCTAACATAAAGTCATTTAATTTTTATAAGAATGCATTAAAGTTAAGAGATAGTATTATTTTACAGCCATACTATTTCACCAACATCGTCATTAGACACATTTCTGTCATTTTGTCTTAAAAATTCAGGAAGATTGAACGTCAATATGTAATACAGACAGTCATGTAATATAAAATAAAATATCAAAAATATTCTATTATTGCTTTATTGTTCTTATTCACCACCAAGTCATCTGTGATTCATAGCAAACCTATGTACAATGAACCCCTCATCTTATTCTGAGCCAGCCTCACTGTCAAAAAGAGACCTACTCTCAATACCCCAGTACTGTGTCAGTCCCTCTCATCTGCAGGTCTTCCTCTTATGTGTGTCCCTGCACCCTTGCAAGTATGATGTCCTTCTACAAGGACTACTCCATCTTGGCAAAATCCCCAAAGTATGTAAGACAGAGCTTCAAAATCCTCACCTTAATTAACAGGTTGGTTTTACTCTTTACAGGATAGAGTTGTTAGTTCTCTTGGCGATTCAAGGTTTATTCAATACTTTTCTCTAGTACCACAACTCAAATACATTAATTCTCCTTCTATCATCCTTAGTCATTGCCCCACTTTCTGATGCATAACAAGTAATTGTGAAGACCATGGCCTGAGTCAGGAGCCTCTTAGTCTCTAGACTGACATCACTGAACATCTTTAGTGCTTTAGAGCAGTCTCTGACAGCAGATTTTTCCTAGTGTAATTTATCTTTTTTTTTAATTTCCTGACTGCTGGTGCAAAGAATGTTGGTTGTGGTCCTGAGCAAACTATAATTATTAGCACCCTCAATCTCTTCTCCATCTATTAAAGTGCTGCTAATTACCCCAATGGTGAGAATCATTGTCTTCTTGATGGCAAGCTTCAATCCATATTGAAAACTATAATCCTTGACTTTCTACAGCTTCATGTCCTCCTCCGTTTTGCCAAGCAAGGTTGTATCATCTGCATAGTACAGGTTGTTGATGAGTCTTTCTTCGAACTTGATATGACATTGCTCCTTATAAAGTCCAGCCTCCCAGATGATCTCTTCCACACATAGATTGAAAAGGTCTGGGGATAGGATGAATCCCTGATGCACTCTTTTCTTGATTTTGAACCATGCAACCTTTCCTTGTTCTAATCTGAGGACTGCCTCCTGGTCAAATAGATGTTTTGCATGAGCACAATCAAACGTTCTGGGATTCTCATTCTTCTCAAAGTTAGCCACAATTTGTTGTGATCCACACAAGTCAAGTGGCTTTGCATAGTCAATGAAGATAGATACTCCTCTGGTACTCTTTTCTTTCAGCTAAGATCCATCTGACTTTAGCAATAATGTCTCTAGTGCAATGGCCTCTTCTAAACCCATCTTAAATTTCTGGTAGCTCTTTGTTGATGTACCGTTTCTGACATTTTTTAATAATCTTCAACATAATTCTGCTAGTGTGTAAAGTTAATGATGTTGTTGTTGTCATAGAATCAAGCATGTCTCATAATGACCTTAGAAACAAAAGCCCTGAAGTCTTTCTATAACTATCAACATTTATCAAAGTTTATAGAATTTCCAGAGGCATGTTGTTTAGGAAGTGGATATTCTTCAATAATTCAAACTCTGTTGGGTCACCAGTTTTTAGAATGGGAATAAATATGGATCTCTTCCAGTCAGTTAGGCAGGTAGTTGCCCTCTACATCTCTTGTCACAACTTGATGAGCACACCCAGAACAGCTTCTGTTTGTTGAAATATGTCAATTGATATTCCATCAATTGCTGTGGACATGGTATTTTCCAGTTCCTTCAAAGCAGAATGAGCTTCCTCTTTCATCACCATTGCCTCTTGATCATATGTTGTTTGCTGAAATTCTTCTGTGTCATACAATTTTTATTGGTTTATTTTTCTTTATTGAGAGTTTAATAAACGTTTATAGAGATCTTGGATTTCCATTCATTCATTGTTGCAAATTTTCCTCCCTGTTTCCATCCCAGTTTGCTTTTCTCTTTGATAAAAAAAAATAAATTTCCTTGTTATACAGCACCCTTCCCTCCCCTGGCCCCACCTAGTCCACTTCACTATACAGCTCTTATTCTGATTTTGTCATGTCAATAATTTCTATTCATATATTCCTTTTATACAGCTCTCTTCCTCATCTGTTTCAATGCCATGTACATTATTTATACCCAATTTTCTCTGTTTCCCCCAACCCCCATGTCAGTACTATTTTATAACAGTGGTATTATGCAGTATTTGTCCTTTTGTGACTGAGATATTTCACTCAGCATAATGTCCTCCGGGGTCACCCATTTTGAATAATATTTTATGAGTCCATTGTTTTTTAATACAGCAGAGTATTCCACTGTGTAAATATAGCACAGCTTCTCTATTCATTCGTTGATGGACACTTGCGTTGTTGCCAACTCTTTTCTATTGTGAGCAAAGCTGCAGTAAACTTGGGTGTGCATATATCTGCTTGGGTGGCAGTTCTGGTTTCTTTAGGGTATTACACTCGCAGTAGTGGAATTTCTGGGTCAACTGTTATTTCTATTTCCACCTTTTTGAGAAAGTGCCATAATGCCTTTATGATGGTTGCACCATTTTATACTCCCAGCAACAATGAATAAGGGTTCCAGTTTCTCCACAATCTCATCAGCATTTGTTGTTTTCAGCTTTCTTGAATTTTTCTATTCTTACAGGGGATATCTCACAGTTGTTTTGATTTGCATCTCTCTTAGAGCTCAAGATTTTGGACATTTCTTCTTTGTTGGCCATCTGAATGTCTTCTTTGGTGAAGTGTCTGTTCGTATCCTGCTTCCATTTTTCAATTGGTTGTTTACCTTTATCTTGTTGTGGTGCTCAATTATTCTGTAAATTCTAGATATAGGTACCTTAAGACATGTTGTTGCCAAATAATTTTCTCCAGTCTATGGCTTCCCTTTTTATTCTGTTGGATCAGTTTTCAGATGTGCAGAGATAGGATTTGATTCTTAGAAAGCCCCATTCATCTATTTTACCCTCTCCTGGTTGTTGTTTTTTTACGATACTTAGAAGATTGTTGTAGATTAGGACTTCTAGAGTTCATCCAAGCTTTTCTTTAGTGAAGTTTATAATCCATGGTTTTAGTTCAAGGACCATGATCCACTTTGAGTTGGTTTTTTAATATGGTGTGAGGTGTGTGAGGTGTGGTCTTGTTTGAGTTTTCTGCAGATAGTTTTCCATTTTTGTCAATACCACTTGTTAAAAATGATGTTGTTTCCCCACTTAATTGATTCATCTGCTTATCAAAAATCAGTTGACCATAGGTAGATGGGCTGTTTTCTGGATTCTTAATTCTATTCCATTCATCTATGTGTCTATCATTGTACCAATACCATGCTATCTTGACCTCCACAGCAGTGAAGTTAGATTTAAAATCAGGGAGTGAGATGCCTCCTACATTCTTTCTCTTTTTAAGGAGTGTTTTGCTTATTTGGGGTCTCTCTCCATGCAAATGAAATTAGAGATTGCCTTTCCCATCTCCCTGAGGAATGGAATCAGTGGTGACAATTCTTTCTTCTATTTCACTGGTTATGTGTTCCATCTCTTCAAGTCTGTTCATGTGTTCCTCCATCATGTTGACTGCATATGAAATCTTGGTCCTTATATTTTGGATTGTAGTTTCTTGTTTGGCCAGAGCCTCTAATGCCTCATTCATTTTATCTGCACTGTTTTGGATTTTTTTTTACCTCTTTCTGGTTTTTGCTTGCAGTGTCCTGTAATTATTCAAGTTTGTCTTTCACCAATTGAAAATATTCAATTATTATTCTTTTGAATTCTGTTTCAAAAAGTTTCTTCAGACTTTCAGGCTTCAGGAAATCCACTGATTACTGTGTCCTTTTTTTGGGGGGATGACATCTTGCTCTGGGCTTTTGTAGGGTGTAGAGTAGCATGCTTCCTATTTGACATTGCTGTGGTAGAGTTTTTCATGCCTGAGGTGATAGCAAGTTCTTGATCTGAAGTCACCACTCCAGAAGAGGGTGGGCATCTACCCTGTCTGGATTTATCTCTGCCTTATGACCTAAGGGAAGATCTGTTTCAGTTTAGTAGAAGAAAGGCCTGTGAAAGCAGACTCCTCTGTCAGAGAACTGCTGCAGCTAGGTCTGATCAAAGTGCTCTGGGATAAAGGAAGTTAATGGATTAGACATTAGGAGACACAAGACAGAGCATGGAGACCTGACTGAAAACTCAGGAAGCCCTGATTTTCCCTTTGAGAACAAGCACCAGCTATCATTGCTCCCTTCTGATTTAGCTTAAGGGGTCAGTACCACACGATTCAGCCAAACAGCAGTGACCCCCAACAAAGTACCTCCCTCAAATTCCACAGTCTTTCCCAGCACATGTTGCTCCTGGCTTGGCATTGCTTTCTGGTGCAGGTGGTGTCAGGTCCCTGGTGCAGGCAGCATCAGGTCCTTGGCATGGGTGACATTACATTCCCAAGCTAAGTGGGTGGTGTTAGGAGTTCCTGGCATGAGGTGGTGATCATACAATTATTTTAAATAATTGATTAAAACTTAATTAATTAATTTCATAGTGACTCTGTATACTCCTTCTTCTTCTTTCAATGCTTTTTGGATCATTCAATACATAGCCTGTAGACTTCTGCCCCCCCCTTTCAATTTGAACCATCATTGTAATTAATAATTATAGCTCTGAACAGAGCTATTCCCAAACTCACTTTCATACAGTATTGACTCTGTAGAAAGAGTAGGGGAATCTGGTAGCTTTGTGGTGAGGACCTGTGCTGTCTACCTGAAGGCACGTGGTTTGAATCCACCAGCTGCTATCTTTTCCCCCATATCCCTACCAATCCCACTCCATTTTCTTATATGTTTTAACATTTTTAATATTCATTCATTCATTGTTGCTAACTTTCCTCCCTTCTCCTCCCATTGCCTTCCCCCAGCCCACATTGTAATTGTTCTTGTTGTTGTGGTATACTATCAGTTCAGAAGTGATCCTTTCTGGTGGGTTTTCAGAAGCAGGTAATTGCAGGACCAGAGATTTCCCATCTTTCTTCTATGGAGCAGCTAGTGGGTTCAAGCTGCATGCCTTTAGGATTTCAGTGCAACTTCTTTCACTAAGCTACCTGTGTATCCTGGACTTTTATTATGCCTAAATATTTCTTTCTTTCATCTGTTCCAATGCAGTGTTCATTGTCTATCTTATATTTTCCTAGTTTCCTCCTAGCACCCCTTGCCTTCAAACAGTTCTGTTTTCTAACAGTGTTTTTATGCAATAGCTGTCCTTTTGTGACAGATATTTAACTCAGAATAATGTCCTACAGTATCACCCATGTTCTGTAATATTTTATTAACTCCTTCTTTTCAATGTTGTATAGTATAACATCATATTAATTTACTATAGTTTTTCTATTAGTTTGTTGATGGGCACTTGGATTGCTTCCTTCTCTTTGTTACTGTGAATAACACAGCAATAAATATGTATGTGTGTACATCTGTTTGGATGGTATTCTGGTTTCTTTATTATGTATTCTCGGAAATAGAATTGCTGGGGCAAATAATAGTTCATTTTCCAACTTTTGGAAAAAGCTTCAGACTGCCTTCAATAGTAGTTGCACCATTTTACACTCCCACCAACAGTGAATAAGAATTCTAAACACTCCACAACCTTGCTAATATTTGTTGTTTGCTGCTCTGTTGAACTTTGTTGTTGTTACTGGGGAGAAATGATTTCTCATGGTTGTTCTTACTTGCATCTCTCTGATAGTAGGGATTTTTTACATTTCTTCATGTATTTGTTTGTCATCTGAATGTCTTTTTCAGTCAAATTTCTATTAATATATGGTGCTCATTTTGTGATTAGGTTGTTTATATGTTTCTAATGCAAAAGACCATTACACATGCTAAGAAGAAGAAAAGACCAAGATGTCAGGTGAGACTCTGAATATTGCATTAGCACCAAGAAGCCAAAGCTAAAGGAAGAAATCAAGAAATCAAAGATCTGAACAGAAAATTTCAAAAGGCAGCCTGGGATGACAAAGCAAGATACTATAATGAAATGTGCAGAGAGCTGGAGTCAGAAAATCAAAAGGGCTGAGATCACTAATAGTGTTTCTTAAGGTGAAGGAGCTGAAAAACTAATTCAAGCCATGGGTGGCAATAATTAAGAATACTTTGGATAGAATGTTAAATGATCCATGAAGTATCAAGAGAGGATGGAAGGAATACACAGAGTCACCGTATCAGAAGGAAATGGCTGACACAGAATTTCATGAAATGACATGAGCAAAAGCCTATGGTGATGAAGGAGGAAGTTCAAATTGCTCTGAAGGAATTGGCAAAAAACATGGCTCCAGGAGTTGACTGCATACCAATTGACATATTTCAACAGACACTGGCCTGGTGTGTTCACTAAGTTGTGCCAAAAAATCTGGAGGAGACAGCCAGCTGGCCGACTGAATGGAAAAGATTGGTATTTGTTCCCATTACAAAGAAAGGTGACCCAACAGAGTGAGGAAAATATCGAACAATATCATTAATATCACATGCAAGCAAGATTCTGCTGAAAGTTATCCAAAAATGTTTGGAACATTATGTCAATAGGGAACTGCCAGATATGCAGGTTGGATTTAGAAGAGGCCATGGTACTAGGGATATTATAGCTAATGTAAGATGGATCTTGGCAGAAAGCAGAGAATACAAGAAAAATGTCTATCTGTGCTTCATTGACTATGCAAAGACTTTTGACTGTGTGGATCACAACAAGCTGTGGCTGACTCTGAGAAGAATGGGAATCCCAGAATATTTGATTGTGCTGATGTGAAACCTATACTTGGACTAAGAGGCAGTCATCAGAACAGAGCAAGGAGACACTGCATGGTTCAAAATCAAGAAGAGGGCCCATCAAAGATGTAGTCTGTCTCCATACCTTTTCAATCTGTATACAGAACAGATCATCCGAAACGCTAGCCTATACGAGGAGGAATGTGGCATCAGGATTAGTGGGAGAGTCGTCAACAACATGTGTTATGCAGATGACACAACCCTGCTTGCTGAAACTGAGGAGGACCCGAAGCGCTTGCTGCAGAAGGTCAAGGACTGGAGCCTTCCATATGGATTGAAGCTCAACATCAAGAAGACAAAGATTCTCACCACTGGGCCAATTGGCAGCATCACTATGGATGGTGAAGAGTTTGAGATAGTTAAGAATTTTCGTTTACTTGGCTCCACAACCAACACTCTTGGTAACAGTAACCAGGAAATCAAGAGACAAATTGCATTGGGAAAGTCAGCTGTGAGGGACCTCTCAAGAGTACTGAAGAGCAATCACGTCAGGTTGGAGACTAAGGTATTCCTGATCCAGGCTATAGTCTTTGCAGTTACATACTATGCATCAGAGAGTTGGACAGTGACTAGGGATGATGGAAAGAGAATTGATGCCTTTAAGCTGTGGTGCTGGAGAAGAATGTTGAGTATACCATGGACTGCTAGGAGAACAAACCAGTTTGTACTGGAAAAGGTGAAGCCAGACTACTTCTTGGAGTTGAGGATTCTGAAGCTTTGTCTGACATACTTTGGGCATGTTGCAAGGAGGTACTGGTCCTTGGAGAGGGACATCATATTTGGCAGATTGGAGGGGTGGCGCAGGATAGGAAGACCTTCGATGAGATGGATCGATTCTGTGAGTGGAGTGGTGGGAATGAGTGTGTTGGAGATGGCGAGGCTGACACAGGATAGAACGGCATTTAGGGCTCTTGTACATAGGGTCTCTATGAGTCGCAAGTGACTCGGTGGCACATAACAACAACAACAATAATCCCTTTATCAGATACGATATTGCTAAATAATTTTTCCAGTCTATGGGTTTCCCTTTTATATTGTTGGAGAAGTTTTGTTGGGTTTTCTGTTTGTTTGTTTGTTTTTAATTTTTATTTTATTTTTTTATTTTGTGTGTGTTTACCATCAAATCGGATCTGACTGGTATAGGAGGAGATTGCCCCTCCTTCTCCAGCAGAGCATCTGGTGGATTCCAACTGTGTACCTCTGGGATTGCAGTGCAGCTTCTTGCCACTAGGCTACCAGAGCCCCCTTGGAGAAGTTTTTTTGATGTGCATAGGTATTTTATTCTTAGAAGGACCCGTTTATCTATATTATACTCTGCTAGTGGTAGGTTTTTCATTAGGCTTGGAAGACTGTTAATATTGTTGATTTTAGCTTCCAGTGTTTATTCAAGCTTTCCTCTGATGAAGTTTAGAGTTTTGGGGTTTATGCCTGTCCTTGATCCACCTTAAGTTGGATTTTTTGATGGTGTTAGGTGTGAGTATTGCTTGAGTTTTTCACAGATGATTTTCCAATTTCGCAAAAAACATTTGTTAAAAGGCCTATCTTCCCCTACTTAATTGGTTTTGTTTCCTTGTCAAAAATTGTGTGACCATAGGTATATGAGCAGATTTCTGGGTTCTAAATTATACTTTATTGATCTATATGTTTATCTTGACCCCTATGGCTGTGAAATGGTATGTGAGATCAGGAAGTGTGATGCTTCCTACCTTGTTTTTCCTTTAAAATAACACTTTGCTAATTAGGGTCTCTTTCCATCCCAGATAAAATTCTAAAATTGCTTTTTCAAAGTCGTTAAAGTTGAAATTGGTATCTGCACTGGGATTACATTAAATTTGTCACGCAATACTGAGACTTGGTTTGCAAGAACCTGGTATATTCTTCCATCTCTTCAGATCTCTTTTTGTTTCTTGTCGTAATGTTTTGTAATTTTTTTGTTTAGAACTTTTGTGTCTCTAGTTAGATTTACCCCCAACTATTTAGACTTGTGATTAGCTATTATGATGGGTATAATCTTGCTTAGCTCCATTTCTGTATTCTTTTTTGACACTGTAGAGAAATCCAATTGATATTTGTATGTTGTTCTTGCATCTTGCTACTTTATTGAGTTGTTTGATTATGTTTAGTAGTTTTCTTTTTGAGATTTTAGGGTTTTCTAGGGGGAAAAAACAAAACACCAAAAAAGATGGAAAGAATACTGAGTCATTATACTAAAACAAAAGGGTTGATACTGAAAAATTTCAGCAAGTAGCATTATTATCAGCAGCCAACAGTACTGAAGGGAGAAGTTCAAGTTGCACAAAAAAATGAGATGAGGCCTCAGAAATTGATGGAGTACCAACTGTAGTATTTAAGGAAAAAGTCACAATCCTATATGTGAACAGTAATTAGCTAAGAAATATAGAGAATTATTGTTTGGCCAGCTGACTGTAAAAGTTTACTATTTCTTCACATTCTCAAAAAAGATGATCTATAAGAATGCAGAAATTATCAAATAATATCTTTAGAATCACATACAAGTAAATCTTGTTAAAGATTATTTAAAAATGGCTGTATCAATTATTGACATGGAACTTTCAGAAACCCAAGCATGATTCAGAAGAGTGCTGATACAAGGCATATCACTGTTGATATCATATTCTTGGCTGAAGCAAAAAATAAAAGAAAGATGCTTATATGTGTTTTATTGATTATGCAAAGCTATTTAATTGTGTGGATCATAAAACATTTTTATAACATTAAGAATCACATAATTGCACTCATGTGAAACTTTTACATATACTAAAATGTAGTTGTTGAATCAGAATATGGGAAAACAGCATGGTTTAAATCAGAAAGGTATACATCAGGGTTGCATTGTTTATCTAAACCTTTTTAATTATTATGCTGAGCAAATAATTCAAGAATATGGACTATATTAAGGAAATACATTTCACAGAGGAAGATATTTGAATGGCAAATAGACCCGTGAAGAAATGCTCAAAATCACTGGCAAAAAAAAGCGCAAATCAAAACCACCATGAGCTACCATCTCACTCCAGTAGCAGTGGCAGCTTTTAACAGGACAAGTAATAAGTGTTCAATGTGGAGAGATAAGAATTCTTATACATTGTTGGTGGGATAGTGAAATAGTGCAACCACTCTGGACTGTAGTTTGGTATTTCCTGAGAAAACTGAACATGAAAATTCCATATGACCCAGCTATTCTACTGCTTGGAATATACCTCGAGAAAATGAGAACTAAGGCACAAAGTCTTGAACATCAAAGTTCATTGCAGCATTATTTATCATCTCAAGAACATGGAAACAGCCCAAATGTCCAACCACAAGTGATTGGATTGAGAAATTATGGTACATTCACACAATGAAATACTTACACAGCATGCAGGAACAATGATTTTATAAATCAGTACCTAACGGGGGAGGGACTGGAGATCTTGTCAATTATTTCGTTCTCTTGGACCCCTAATCAATCCCCATAGTAGCAATAGTAAAAAAACAAAACAACAACCAAAAAAACGCCAAACTATTGTGCATTGGGTAATCTGCTGTCAAGGGCCTCTCCAAAGTTCTAAAGAACTAGAGTATCAGTTTCAAGAGTAAGGTGCACTTGATTCAAGCCATGATATTTTCCAATGCTTCCTATGCATATACACGTTGGACAATGGATAAAGAAGAATCAATGCCTTTCTACTCTGTTGGTGAGTAGTACTATACACCATGGATTACCACAAGAACCAAAAAAATATATCTTGAAGTAATTACAACAGAGTACTCCTTAGAAGCCAGGATGGTGAGACTTTGTCACATTCAATCTACGTAAATTCTCAAAAGGAACCAATACTAGGAGAAAGACATCATAGAGGAAAGGTGGAAGGTCAGAAAAAGAGTGTAAAATCTCAAACCAAACAGATTGACACAGTGATGACAACCATGAGCTTAAGCATGACAGAGATTGTGAGGATATTATGTAGGATAGGGCATGGTTCAGGTCTGTTTTTCACAGGGTTGCTATGAGTTGCTTTCAGTATAACAATGTAACAAGGATCACAATAAACTTGGCAAATCACTAAAAAGGATAACAAAAGTAAAAAATAAAGGATAAGATGCAACATTAT
Source organism: Elephantulus edwardii (assembly GCF_000299155.1). Taxonomy (NCBI): domain Eukaryota; kingdom Metazoa; phylum Chordata; class Mammalia; order Macroscelidea; family Macroscelididae; genus Elephantulus; species Elephantulus edwardii. Next base: position 29,348,793 of record NW_006399759.1, on the reverse strand, counting down.
AAAGGAAACAGAGGATATCGTTACAGGTTTTTTACTATTATGCTGTCGTGTTGTTAGGTGCTGTCGAGTCGTAGATGACTCATTGAGAACCTATAAACAGAAAACTTAAACACTTGTATAACTTTAATCATTTTCCCACATTCATAAAGTTTCCAGAGGCAAGCTATTTTGGAAGTGGATGCCAATCCTGCATAGCTATTATAGGAAAAGAAAATACTATGAACTAGTATAGAACATAATTCAGAAAATTTGTATGTAGTGAGCCAATACTTCACAAAGACAGAGCCATTGCAACTTCTCATTGTTGTTAGATACCACTAAGTACAGAAAGCTTATATTGTGAAATTAAATTCTTTTTGGTCTTGATTTTTCCTCATGATCATTGCTATTTTCACTTTTATGCATGTACATACAATATTGTATTTAAAACATATGTATCTCCAATAAAGGTATCAGATTTTCTAAATTTAAATTAATAATCCCCATATATAATAAATGTAAAATAAAAATCCCAATAAATGAATATTTACTGAAAATATCTAATCACTTCAAATCAAGTCTAATAGACATGTTATTAACTAATGACAATGGCATCATTATAGTTCCAATTACATAAATTAAAGCATTCAAGTTTAAAATGTTATAAGAGAAATAATAAATAGTTTTACTTTAAGCAATAAAGAGTGAAAATGAAATCATTTCACTGGGGTATCTACTATTTGCTAACAACTTGCCCTACTTAGTAGTTGTAGGTAGACCAGGAAAATGGCACCGTGATAAAATCCTATGATTGTGTATTAAATATGTCTACTTCTGCCTGAATGTGGTGTACTTTCCATAATTATGTGTTTAAAAGGAAGAACACGAATTCACCCCAATGCCTACTCCCACAGAATCCTCCACACAGAGACACCTGCTGAGGAAATCAACAGTGCTTTATGTATAAGCCAGAGGGATCAAGGACCTGACAGTCAATATGGTCATCAGAGAATTCTATTGCAAAATTTAAGTAGACAAGCAAAAATTGCCAGACACACAGCTCTAAAGATTACCTAACCTAGGAATAAGAGCAAATACTGACCAATGAACCAAGATTTATTTAAGATCCAGAAAATTTCAAGAGGAAAACAAATTATTTTTGCAATTGACAGGAGATTTGAGCAGATGTTTGCAATACACATGAAATGAAAAGAGATCTGTTTGAGGAAAGAGAAATGAAAAGAAAGATACCAAAAATTGAAATTACAGCAATATTTGTAAAAAACAGTGAATGTTATATTAAACTCACACATATTATAAAGCCAGAACAACAGAAATTATTAATTAAATGTGTAATAAAGCCAAGAACAAAAAAATCAATGAACATGATGAGAAAGAGATAAGAGGATAAAAAGAGATGAGAGCGAAAATGGTAGGGAGAATGTGGGGTGAGAAGAGAAAGAGAATAAGGAGAAACATAAAATCAGGGGATTTTAAGGTACTAGAAAGTTCTTTATAGTTGTGAATCAGGATAAAAACAATTTACTAAAGACACAAAGGCATCAAGAATCTGAAATTTTATAGCAAGTTAAATGTATTCATGATTAAGGACAAAATAGCTTTTGAAAAGGCAGAATTTGAGAAGAATATATACAAAACCGTTTTCTCAAGTTTGTATTTGAATTGTGGGAACATAAATAGTGCAGATAATTAGTCTTGTTTGTCAATTTATGATAGTAAAGTGATTGAATGCTTAAATAAATCTTTAAACTCAAAATCAGCCAGAGGCCTCTAGGATAAAACACCTGAAGATATACTTTTAATATAAAGTCACCCATCAAAAACCTCATGAGCCACATTGTAGCCTGATACAGATGGGAATCTCTCTGAATTGGAATCAACTCTATGACTGTGACTTTTCCTTTTTCTGTTTTGGTCAAACTTGAAGAAATAAATAATAAGGGCAAAAGGCCACTTGTTCACTCTACCCTATCAACCTCTTTGCTCCAGGGCAATGAATTGTGCCCCCCTATAGATTAGTTTAAGGCTACAACTGACACTAGAGAAGAATTGTTGTTCACATTAGTACTGAATGAAATATGGCTCACTCAATTCATTGCTGTTGAGTCAAAGTCCTATCATAGCTGACACTCTCCCCCTCGTCCACTCAGGGGAGTTTCAGTGGCTATACATCATATAGGCAACTCTTGCCCTTGTTTTTGTCTCTTTACATTCTTTTTTGTTAAAAAAAAATGTATTATTAAAGGAGCTCTGGTGGCTTAGTGGCAAGAAGCTGCATTATAATCCCATAGGCACTCAGTTCGAGGACATCAGCTGCTCTGTGGGAGAAGAATGGACAATCTCTTCCCATGCAAATAACTGCCTCTGAAAATCCACCTGAGGGTCAGCTAGAGGTCGTTCCAAGTCTACGGACACATCCTCTTTTTTTCATTTTCAGAGTCTCTTCAGACATTCATTTTGGTCATTTCTTTCTCACCTGTCTTTATAATGACCTTTTTTATTTATTCATAGCCAAGAGTCTTTATGGCTTTGAAATTCAGGTGGAATAAACTCAGTGTCATATTTGGATTCTGGTGGATTTGTTTTCATTTTCTTCAACTTCAGTTTGAACTCACACATGAAGGATTGATGATCTTTTCCACAGTAAGCACTAGGCCTCATATTGGCTGCTGATAGTGGAATTCTCCAATGTTTCTTTCCATAGATATAATCAATCTTATTTCTGTGTAGCCCATCAGATAAGACTCACATATATAGCTGCCATTTGTGGGTTTTTTTAAGGAATTTGAAATGAATAAATCATTGATTGTACAAAATTCAGTCACTTCCCAACCTCATTTCTGTCACCAAGTGTGTATTTTCCAACAAGTGGTTCTTTGTTTATAACTTTCACACCCAGTCATCAATTATAACAAATGCATCTTGATTGTATGTTTGTTCAGTTTCAGACTGCAAAAAGTCCATGCGGTTTTGTTCCTGTTCTTAGAATGTAAATGAGTTTAAATTTCAGTGTATTCAACTCCAAGGAGCACTCATGATGCATTTCCATCAAAATAGATTAATGTGTTCTATTGACAGTCTATGTTATAATCAATACTCTTCATCAATACCACAATTCAAAGACAGTTATTCTTTTTTCTGTCATCTTTGGTCATTATCTCACCTTCAGATGCATAAGAAGAAATTTAAAATACCATGCTTTGAATCAAGCATTTTAACTGGCATCCTTGATCTTTAGAATTTTGGAGAGATTCCTGACAGTAGATATAGCCAATGCAACACAATTTTTTTTCATTTCTTGACTGCAATTATCATGAGTGTTGCTTTTGAATCCAAGCAAAAGGAAATTACTTTTTGGCAACATCAATTTTCTTTCCATTTTTCATGATATTTTCTATTGGCTCAGTGGTTAGGATTTTTGGTTCCTTGATATGAGCTGTAATAAATAATGAAGACTGTAGTCTTTGATTGTTGGCAGAAAATGTTTAGGTCCTCCTCACTCTCAGCAAGCAAGGTTGTGTCATCTGCATAATATAATGTAAGTTGTTGATAAGCCTTCCTTCAATATTGATATCATATTCTTCTTCATATAGTCAAGATAAAAGTTCAGCATATATTTTAAATAGATATGTAGAAAGGATACAATTCTGACATACACCTTTTCTGATTTTTAAAGCATGCTGTATTCTCTTGGTCTGTTCAGGCAACAGTTTCTTGGCTACGTATAGGTTCTACATGAGCACAATGAAGTATTCTGTGATTGCCATTCTTATCAGTGTTAGCCATAATTTGCTATAAGCCACACAGACAGGTGATTTCAGAAAATCTAAAAAAAATACAAGTAAAAAAACCCCCATTTTTCTGATATGACTTCATAGAAATCCTCAATTTATTTGTGACTTTAGTATTTTGTAAATATATTTGAATAATTGTTGTTGCTATGTAACACTGAGTAGGAATTGACCCATCACTGACCATTGAGTAGCTTTTCAGAGGCAGTTAATCATACAGGAGGACATTGCCCATCTTTCTCCCATGGAGCAGCTAATGGATTCTAACCATTTACTTTTGGGGTAACAGCACAATTCCTTAACACTAGGCCACCAAACACCATTTGAATAATAATTTCATTAAAAATGTATTCCTTGTATGCATATGAATAGTATCATCTCTCAGAGAATTATACTTCAGTATATATATTTAAATATGTCCTTTTACTATGAATGCAAAGTCATTCTTCCTCAATTTGTCATTCCCAGCATTGTTGTTGTTGTTATGTGCCATCGAGTCGTTCGTGACTCATAGTGACCCTATGTACAACAGCCCTAAACTGTGCTCTATCCC
>NW_006399759.1:29320129-29342214 GCF_000299155.1 Elephantulus edwardii | reverse complement strand
AGCAGGGTTTAGGGATATTGTACATAGGGTCACTATGAGTCACAAGTGACTCGATGGCACATAACAACAACTGTTTTATAAGTGGATGTCCAGTCTGTCCCAGTATGAAATTTTCACTGAGATTTGTCCATCATAACACAATGTTCAAAGAAGTGGAGTTAGAAAATCAAAAGGCAAGAACATGTTCAGCATTTCTTAAAAGGAAAGAAGTAAAAATAAAACACAAAAGTTCATACTTAGATTTGCAATCCTGAAGGATTTTGTGAACAAAATCTTTAATGACACAGGAAGCATCAAAAGCAGATGGAAAGAATTTGCAGAGTCACTGTACACAAAAGAATTTGTTGACATAGAGCCATTTTAGAAAATATCATATGATCAAGAACTAATGTTAATGAAGGAAGAAATCCAAGCTGCACTGAAGGCACTGGCAGCAAATGAGGACCCACTAAATGAGTGAATATCAACCGGTAAGTTTCAACATTCAAGTGCAGTCCAGAACGTTCTCACTATTCCCACTTGTTAAATTTAGAAGAGTGCTACAGCTGACTGGAAAAGGCTCAAGTTTATTCTTATCCCCAATAGAATGTGGAGATTATTGGACAATGTCATTTCATATGCAAGTAAAATCTTTCTGTAGATTATTTAAAGATGACTGTAACAACAATCTAAAGGGAACTTCCAGAAATCCAAGCTTCATTCAAAAGAGGAAATGACACAAGGGATATCACTGCTCATGTCAGACGGATCTAGGTTATAAAGTAGAGAATACCAGAAAGATGGATTTATTGACTATCCACAAGCACTTCACTATTATGGATAACTTTGGGAAGAATAGGAATCCCAGAACACTTACTTGTCTATATGCAAAACATATATTTAGATTAAGAAGTTGTCTGAACAGAACAAGGGAACATTGTATGTTTTAAAATAAGAATTTACCAACACCCTTTCCTGATCAAAACACTCACAAATAGGATTAGCAGAGGATTTCTACAACAGAGTAAAAAGTATTTATGCAAACCCCAGAGCTAACATTGCTCTCAATGGAGAGAGATTAAAGGCATTCCCTTTAAGAACAAGAACTAGGCAAGGATGCTCACTATCACCTCTCTTATTCAGTATTGTATTGGAAGTCTTAGTGACAGCAATAATACAAGAGAAAAGAATAAAAGGCATCCAAATTGGCAAAGAGGAGGTAAAATTATCTCTCTATGCAGATGATATGATAGTATACTTAGAAACCCCTAAAGACTCAGCAAGAAAACTAGTGGACACAGTGGACAAATTCAGCCAAGTAGCAGGATACAAGATCAACATACAAAAATCAGTTGGATTTCTCTACCGTGATGAAGAGAATACAGAGCAGGAACTAAGAGAAACAATACCATTCACAATAGCTAATCACAAGATTAAATACTTGGGAGTAAATTTAGCCAGAAGCACAGAGGATCTATTCAAAGAAAATTTCAAAACATTACTACAAGAAACAAAAAGAGACCTTGAAAAGTGGAAGAGTATCTCTTGCTCATGGATAGGAAAACTCAACATTGATGACAATACTACCAAAGGCAATTTACGCATTTAATTAAATTTCAATACACATACCAATCCCATTCTTCAACGAGATGAAAAGGCAATCTCCTGTTTTGTCTGGAATGGAAAGAAGCCCCAAACATGCAAATCTCTCCTTTAAAATAGAAGAAAGGTAGGAGGTATCTCACTCCCTGATTTAAAATCCTGCTACACTGCTGTAGTGGTTAAGACAGCATGGTATTGGCACAATGACAAACACATAGATCAATAGACTAGAATTGAGAACCTGGAGATTAGCCCATCTATCTATGGACAACTGATTTTTGACAAGGAGATTAAATCAGTTAAGTGGGGAAACAACAGCTTTGTTAACAAATGGTATTGGCAAAATTGGAAAATTATCTACAAAAGACTCAAGCAAGATCTACACCTCACTCCATATACAAAAACCAACTCAAGGTGGATCATGGACCTAGGACTAAAACCAAGGACTATAATCTTCATTAAAGAAACGCTAGGAACATTGCTAGAAGTCCTAATCCACTACATAAACAGTCTTCCAATAATCCTGAAAAGCCTACAACCAGGAGAAGATAAAATAGATGAACGGGACCTTCTAAGAATCAAATCCCTATGCACCTCCAAAAACTTCTCCAACAGGGTAAAAAGGGAACTATGGACTTCGAAAAAGTATTTGGTAATGACATATCAGATAAAGGACTTATATCCAGAAGTTATAAAATTCTTGAGCACCAGAACAAGATAAAGGTAAATAATCCAATAGAAAAATGGGCACAGGTTATGAACAGACACTTCACCAAAAAAGACATTCAGATGGCCAACAAGCACATGAAGAAATGTTCAAAATCCCTAGCTCTAAGAGAGATGCAAAAAGAAACCCCAAACACAACTATGAGATATCATTTCACCCCAGTCAGAATAGCAATATTTAACAGAACAGCAAGCAACAAATGCTGGCGAGGTTGTGGAGAAACTGGAACCCTTATTCACTGTTGGTGGGAGTGTAAAATGGTGCAACCACTGTGGAAGGTGGTATGACGCTTCCTCAAAAAGTTGGAAATAGAGATACCATTTGACCCCGCAATACCACTACTGGGAATATACTCCAAAGAGTTATATAGATGATACAGTTTTGCTTGCTGAGAATAAAGAGGACCTTAAGCATTTTCTGTGAAAAAAAACAAAAACAAAAACAAAACAAACACACAAAGCAAAAAAAATAAAGCAAACTACAGCTTTCAATATTGATTACAACTCAACACCAAGAAAACAAAACCCTCACTACTGGATCAATAGGCAACATCATAATAGACAGAAAATGTATCTTAGTTGCTATCTGTGCCTTTTCATTTGGATTCACAATCTAAACCCAGGGTAACAGAAGTCAAGAAACCAAAATACATGTTGCATTGGGAAATTCTGCTACCAAGGATTTCTTCAAAGTGCTAAAGAATATTGGTATCAGTTTCAAGATTTAAGGTGGGCCTGATCCAATCCATCATCTTTATAACACTTCCTATGCATCTGAAATTTGGACATAATAAACATGACAGAAGATGAATCAATGCTTTCTGAATTGTAATGTTGGAGAAGAGTATTAAATATCCCATGGACTGCCAAAAAACAAATTTTTCTTGGAGGAAGTGCAGTCAGTCTGGGTGCACCTTAGAGGCAAGGTTTATAAAACTTGATCTCACATAATTTTGGCATATTGTCAGAAGGGCCACCAGTCTTTAGGAAATCATATCATCACAGGAAAGGTGGAGGGTCAGAGAAAGAGAGGGAGACCTCAATAAAATGGATTTACACAATAACTGTAATAATGGGCTCAAGAATCTCAGAGATCTTTAAGGTGATATAGGATAGGGCAAGGTTCAGATATGTTGTTGAAAGGATAGCTATGAGTGGTAGTTGTATCTAACTATAACAACAACAAATCACATGGGAGAAGTCTTCCTGTCTTGATCCTATGTTGGTGGTCTCAAATTGCCTTTGGATTAATGGCACAACTCTTAACCCATTAGATCATCAAAATATAGCAAGAAAAACACTAAAGTTAGATTGCTTCTGTACATTAGAGGGCATACTTTCCTGAAGAAAAGGGAAACTGTCTAAAGATTAATAGATCATCAAGCAGATATACATATATGAAAAAGGTGGCATATCCTGTAGGAAGTTACCCTGTTAACACAAAGGCCTAACGTCACTGGTGGTTTGGATCCATCAGCGTCTCTGCCAGATAAAGATGGGAAATCTTCTCTCATTCAATTTACACAACCAGAAACCTGCTTGAGGGTCAGCTATGATATACAATGACAATTACGTTGACTCTGATTTTTTTACATGAACAGAAAATATTCCAAAATACATTCAATAATATTACATTAAATTATTATTTAATTAATCATTATGCTAAGATATATGTTATTGGAAAAGACTGAAAAACTTCATAGATAAACATCTATTTTCATTTTCAGGAAAAAAGTCTATCTTTAAAATAAATGAATACCTCATTTTTCAAAATCAAGCACTTTAAAAAAAATGATATTAGACATTTTCTTTTTTCAGATAATTCACTCTGACATGAAACAGAGTAGTGGTTAATCAAATGAAATTCTTGGTTAACTTCTAACTCAGAATGTTCATGTTCTCAGACAAACATACTAAAAATTATTGAGGAAAAAATCATATCTTTACTTTTTTTATTCCTTCATTCACTCATTTTTTGAGAGGTAGTACAACAGAGTTTTACTATTTTAAATTGAAGCTTTTACTCCTCATCAATCAAAATAGAAGTAAACTCTCAAACTCGTAGAAAGTCTATTTTTGATGAATGTGAAACATGTCTTCTACTCACAAATGCAGTAATCTAGTGCATAGACTGTAGAAAGACACAACACTAACCCAAAACCCACACCTCTCTATCTGGCAGCCCACATCTATCAGTAGCTCCTTAGAGAAAGACCGTTTTCCCCTGCAATTTACAACTTTGGAGACCCTGTGGTGAGTCATATAAGTTAAGTATAAAAAATTATAACTGAATTAATAAAGTATATTCTAGAAAATAATTGTGCATACCAGGGTTATATTAAAAAGTACAAGTGAAGTACAAATAAACACACACAAAGAGAAAGAGAAATCTTAATTACAATGAAAAAGATTTTTAAAAACCATTTGTTTCTATACGACAGGCCTAAGAAATTCTTGTTTATGATACTGAAGGTTGGACAAATTTCATTATAATTAGTTTGTTCTTGTTTTCATCTTCCTCACAGTACAAAGTTTTCAGTATGTACCTCTATCTCCCTCAAACCTTTCCCCACTGCTACTCTGCAAGGACATTTGGCATGTGAAATCTGCTCTCTCACAGTATGAGGTTCCATGCCCGGATGTAAGGCCTGTGTAATTTTCCAAATTTGGATGGGAGATTAGAATCATTCTAGATGAGGATTGACTGAACAAAAATACGAAAGAAACTGTTTCATGTAACCGATATAGATGTCTCTACAAATAGAACATATGAATAAACTCAAAACACTTTACTTTTCCCCTGTTATTCACTGGGCAATTACTAGTATGAATTCTACTTTGTTGTTACTCTTGTTATATGCTGTCAACTCAACTTCACGTCATAGCAACCTTATTCACAATAGCTCTGAATGTAGCACTACCTTGCACTATCCTCACAATCTCTAAAATGCTCATATCCCTTCCCTTTCTCTGACTCTACAATGTTTCAGCTTACTGTCTTTTTCCACGAAATTGTCCCTCCTGATAACATGTCCAAAGTATGTGAGATAAAGTTTCACCATCCTTGCCTCAAAAACCACCAGGAGAACAAACAGGTCTGTTTCAGAGAGGATGAAACCAAGTTTCTCTTTAGAGCCAAGGATTTTGAAACTCCATCTCACATACTTTGGGTACATGGCCAGGAGACAGCAGCCCCTGGAGAAGGACATCATGTTTGGAAGGGTAGAGGGGCAGTGTAGGATGGACTGACATGTTAACTGGGGCAATGAGGTTAGGTCTGTTGGAGTCAGCAAGATTGGCTCAGGAAAGGGCAGGCTTCAGAGCTATTATGAGTTCATTATGAGTCATGGGTGACTTGCTGGCACAAAACAAAAACAATTGTAATACTTCTATTACTTTAATTCTACATCGACAGATGGAGAAGAGATTAAAGTAGACAATAATTTCAGCTTACTTGGGTCCAGAATTAACATTCTTGGCCCCATCAGTTAAGAAATCAAAAGATGAATTGCATTGGGGAAATCTTTTGTCAGAGACCTCTACAAAGTGCCAAGGAGTAATGATGTCAGTCTAGAAACTAAGGTGAGCCTGATCCATGCCATGATCTTCACAATTACTTGTTATGCATCAGAGATCTGGACAATGATTAAGCACAGCAGAAAATGGATCGATATCTTTGAGTTGTGGTCCTGGAGAAGAGTCTTACAATACCATGGACTGCCAAAAGAACAAACAGGTTTGTCTTAGAGAGGGTGAAACCAAGTTTCTCCTTGGAGGCAAAGATTTTGAAGCTCTATCTCACATGATTTGGGTTTGTGGCCAGGAGAGACCAGCCCTTGGAGAACGTCATCACTCTTGAAGGGGTAGAGGGCCAGTGCAGTAGAGGAAGGCCATGGATGAGATGGATTGATGTAGTAACTGCAGTACTGGGTGTTGTAGGTATGTTGGAGTCAGTGAGACAGGCTCAGGAGAGGGTGGGCTTCAGAACTAATGCTCATAGGGTCACTATGAGTAGCAAATGACTCAACCGCACACATCACCACCGATATCTGTAATTTTGTTTTATGTAGTAGCTTACAATTTACTATGATCCTGGAAGTTATTGCCACAATTACCAAGTTATTTACTATTACCACTATTACTAAATCATTATTACAATTCAGGTTACCAGCAGACTTTCCTAAAATGGACAGATTTTAGTAGAGTTTACAGAAGGCAGACTAGGGTGATCAACTCCTCAACATTAATGAATACCTTCTAGATTGAAACTAAGCATTGTATGACTTGTTTGCTTTGAATGAAAACTTAAAGGTAATGCTAAAGAAGGACATGATGTTTGAGGGAGTAGAGGGCCAAGGGAAGCACGAGAAACCCCTGGTGAGACAGAGTGATACAAAAGCTAAAAAAGTACACTTGAACACATTGTCCACTGTGAGGAGAATACATATTAATTGTGACGAGGAGGCAATGTTTCCTTCTTTTGTACCTAATATCTCCATGAGTTGACTCAACTGCAGCTACTTTTAGCTGTTCCTTAAGTCACCCAATATTCCCCAAAGGTCTAAATTTCATTTCCATTCTAAACATGGAATAAACTGGACTCCAGAAGGTCTGTTGTCATCTTGCCCTATGGGCACACTGCATTTATTTTCAAGTTTAGCCTGCATGATATGCTTTGGATTGTTTATCCACTGCAATAATAATATATTTGCTTGTTGTAGACAAAATTCATCAAGGAAGGCTTATTTTATTTTCCTGACTGTGCAATCAACATTTTTATCTCCAAGCCATTTTAGCACATATGCTTCAACTAGAAAAACAGAAGGCTGAATCAAGGACTCAGAGTAACACTACTAAGTGCCTTTCTAGCTCTCAGCTCCTCAAAACACTGGGGAACCTTTTTTTTCTTAATTTTCTAAAACAAAACCTTTAATAAATTTTATCCTTGGACAATGAAGGACATCTGTTCTCAGTCCAAGAACCTCAGAGGCATGTTGTTGCTGTCATTAAGTGCTGTCGAGTCATAGACGACTTCTAGCAATCCTATGAACGAAAGACCTGACCACTGTTCATAAAGTTTCCGGAGGCAAGCCATTTCAGAAGTGGATGCTACTCCTGCTTCCAAGCTTGTTTTAATCGGGAAGCTCCACCAAACACTGTCCACCATGGGCAACCATTATTGCAATTGGCACATCAGTGTCACAGTGTTTAGCATCACAGCAACCATGAGTTACCTCTATCCTTAGACAATTAATGATATCTCTTCTCAGTCCAAGACCCTTAGAGGCATAACATAGTTAAACATTTGACTGTTAGCTAAAAAGATAGTAGTTCAAACCTACCAGCTGCTCTGCAGGAGAAAGATAGAGCAAGGACTACAGCCTTGGAAGCCCTGTGGAACGGTTCTACTCTGTCCTGTAAGGTTGCTAAGGGACAAATTAAGCTTGACAGCATGCAACAACAAAAGATTTCCAAACCTGATCCTCCTGCATAAGCAAGTCTACATTCAATAATGTCAAAATGACGCCTCTTTCTAAGGTGGTTGTTGTTGTTTTTTATTGTCTTAGAGTCGAGCATGACTCATAGTAACCCTATGAACAAAAGGCCTGAACATTTCTATAACTATCAGCATTTATAAAAGTTCATCTTTAGGAAATTCAAGGTGACTCTGCTCTGGTTCATACTTAGGGTAACATTTTGATAAGAAATTTGGTTATATTAAGAATAGAGGAACAATTTATCAAAGTGTTACTCTCTACGCTCTGTTTTAAGGTGCACTCCTCCTGTTGTCACATATCTTTGAGCTGGAACCGACTCAGAGCTGACTTTTCAAACAGGTTTTCAGAGGCACTGAATTGCATGAGAGGAGATTTTTCATCTTTCTCCTACAAGGTAGCTAGTGCATTCAGACTGCATGTCTTTGGATTGGCAGCACAATTTCTTACCACAAAGTCACCAGAATGCCCAATTCTCCTTTTTTTTCTAATATGTTATAATTATATGCAGTTTTAGTCACTATCTATAGCCACAGAGTTGGTTCGGACACATAGCAACTCTGTATACAAGGAAGCGGGAAAATAATACTAATTGATGCATATATGATAAAGTAAGGAACTCTAAAGCTCCACAGGGAGTTGGACTGATGACCCAAAGATGGTGTCTCTGTGGTGTTAGATCTTCCAGTGATTTTTTTTGAGAGAAAAATGGGTACTCTACTGCTGTGTGATTTACAGCCTCCAAAAAACCTACTAGATAGTCAGCTATGATTTGGTTCCGTTCTGACTCAATTGTAAAGAGTTTAAGACAAATTGTTTTCATTGTTGTTGTGTACTATAGAGTCAGAACCAATTCATAGCTGACTATCCATTTTTCAGATTGTCCACCCTTCTCCCATGGAGCACCAGGTGTCCTTGAACCACATACCTTCTGGATTTCAGGACAGCTTCTTGCCTGTATGCCACCAGAGCTCCCTTAAGACATATCAGGCATTTAATTTGTTGTTGTTGTTGATTGCCTTTGAGTCAGCACAACTCATAGCAACCCTATGAACAAAAGGCCTGAAGCCCCTCTACAACTATCAACACTGATCAAAGTTTATAGAATTTCCAGAGGCATGTTGTTTAGGAAGTGGAACCATTCCTGCTTCCTAACCTGTCCTAGTATGTTATTGTTGTTATGTGCCATTGAGTCACCTGTGATGTATAACAATCCTATGTACAGCAGCTCTGAACCCTTCCCTCTCCTGAGCCAGTCTGACTGCCAATGCACTATTCAAGTCTTTTCTGGATAATCTTCAGCAGGATTTTGCTAGTATGTGATATTCTTTCTCTTATTTAATCTTTAGAAACAATATTACAAAGTGCCTTTAAAAAAGGACCTTAAATTTAAGTAGCCTGCTGTAAAGATCCAGGTAATATCAATAAGAAAGAATTCAACTTGGGTCTATCTGATTCTAAGCCCCATAACTATTACCTCAAACTGTATTCTTATTGCCAATGTAACGGGTGAGGAAAAGAATCTCTAAGCTATGAAAAAGCATGACTTGACCAAAATCTCACAACTAAGAAGAATCAAACTTTTAAATCCTTATTCTCTGCCTGCAAAAGCTGGTGATGTCTTTGACACCATCCCTCTCTATTCTAAGTATAAGAATGGAATCATATTGCAGCAATATCTGTCTCTCACACTGAGACATTTCCTTTCCTCTGCCAGTACCAAGATGGAGCGAGGCAGACACATGTGAAGCCCATCAGTCATTTGGAAGAAACTATGAGAAGAGTCCATTAAACATAAGAACAGAATGTTTTGGGGACATGTCTCAGATATTCTTGTTTGGGGACCTTTTCCAATACAGTTATGACCTTGTCACTGTTATCAAAGCACTGTTGGCAAGCACTTAAGGAACTCACCTGCCTGCTAAAGTACCCCCTAGGCCAATGAAAAATGTCTCTCAAGCAGAAAGTTATAAGTTCTTGCTGATTGCAACAAGATTCAGAGACAACCTGGCACAGGTCAGTCAGCAGCTTTTGTCTTCAAGAAGCCATCTGCTTGGACAGCTGAACTGTGCAAGACTGAGCAAGATCAGCAGGGGATTTTGCACTTAAGAAGGTAACTCCAGAGGCTTTTCTTTTCATAGCTATAAAAATACTTAACAATTCATCTGAGGATGCAAAACCAGGAAACAAGCAAGAGTTTCCCTCATCTTAATGGTATATTATTCCTTCAAAGAAGATGTAAAAATAAAGTTGAACATGAAAAAATAGAAAGAAAAAAAGAAGATTAAAAAAGAGCAGAGCTTGAATCTATCATTATCAGACATTTTGCTGGATAACTAAATAACCAACTGCCATCAAGCTGTTTCTGACTAATAATGACCCTGTAAGGCTGATTCGCCCTGCCCCTATTATTTCTAAGGTTTTAAATCTTCTTGGGAGAAGACTATCCCATCTTTCTCCTAAGGAATGGCAACTTGATAGGTTTGGACCACTGATCTTTTATTTGGCAGCCCACGGTTTAACTCAATATTCTACTAATATTTATTTTGTAAGATCATTATTTTATATGACTGGATATTTTTACATAACTTGATACACTTAACTTTTGTTGGAAACTGTAGATAAAAAACAGGTTTAGTGAGTATAAGTTTAAATAACTACTACTCTTTTAAGGCATTGGCAAAAATAAGGACTCAGGAATTGATGGAATAGCAATTGAATATTTCAACAAGTAGCTACAACCCTGATGTACCCCCCCCCCCACCCCAGGTTGTGCCAAGAAATCTAGAGGACAACTACCTGGCAAATGGACCAGAAGAAATCCATATTCCAATTTGCAAGAAAGATGATACAACAGAATGTGGAAATTATAAAACAATACCACTACACCCCATAAAACCAAATCTTGCTAAATATTATTAAAATATAGCTAAAGCAGTATAATGACAGCACTATCAGAAATACAAACTGGATTTAGAAGAGGCCATTGTATTAAGGATACAACTGTTGGTGTCAGCTGGATCTTGGCTAAAAGCAGAGAGTGTCATAAGGACGTCTATTTGTGTTTTATGAACTATGCAAAGACATTTGCCTGTGTGGATCACCACAAACTGGCTACCAATGAGAAAAATGGGAATTCCAGAACACTTGATTGTCCTCATATGAACCCTAAGCCAAAACCAAAAAGCTGTGTCCAGAGGAAGGAAAAAAAAAACCCACCATGGTTCAAAATCAAGTAAGATGTGTGTAAGGGATGTATCCTTATTCTACACCATTTCAAAATAGGTATATTAAACACATAATTTGAGAAAGGGTTTTATGCTGGAAGTTGCAAAGGTGTCTCGCATTTCAAGGAGGGAAGGGTATGGAATGATCTTTTGGCTCTCTTATTAAACCTTTCTTTTCATTTCAAGGGGGTATCAGCAGATGGGACTTGCCAGATGAACAGGGGGTTTCTGGCTAACAGTCAACCAGCTTGTGGGGGTGTATCCTGAAATGTTTGGCCTCGCCTTCAGGCTGAGGTATGTTGTGAGTCGGTTTTATGCGGAAGTTGTGAAGGCGTCTCTCATCTCGAGGATGGATGGGCATGGAATGACCTTTCGGTTCTCTTATGTCTTTCTTTTCTTTTAATTTGTGGTAGCTGTGATGCTGAGCACTCTGACCCTGATATGCAAAATGCAATATTGGCCACCCATGGAGGACAGTGTTTGGAGGAGCTCCCCAATTAAAACAAGCTTGGAGTCAAGAGTGGCATCCATTTCCGAAATGGCTTGCCTCCAGAAACACTATGAACTTGTAGAAATGAAGAAAGTTCATAGGGTCGCTATTAGTCCTCTATGACTTGTGGGTATTTAACAACAATAAGTCTTCTATGGTTCGATGGCATTTAACAACAACAAGTCGTATAAGACTGAATGGCATTTAACAACAACAACAATTTGAGAAACAGGGCTTTACAAAAAAGAGTGTGATATCAGGAATGGATGATATACACTATGTAGATGACACAACCTTGCTCACCAGGAGTGAGGAGGACTTGAAGCACTTGCTGCAGAAGGATAAAGGACTATGACCTTCAATATGGATTATAGCTCAACATCAATAGAACAAAATTCGTCACCACTAAGCCAAAGGTTGGTAACTTTAATCCACGGCCTTCAGGTCTGTTTTTAATTGGTTTTGGTCAAACATTCTTTTAGGCAATATAACCCTGGTTTGTCCATTTGCTGTACAGACATAACTCGTGGTTGCTATGAAGCTGAACACTGTGACACTGATGTGTTAAATGCGATAGTTGTTATCCATGGTAGACAGTGTTTGGTGGAGCTCCACAATTAAAACAAACTTGGAAGTAGGAGTGGCATCAACTTCAGAAATAGCTTGCCTCCGAAAACCCTATGAACCTGGAGAAAGGTTGAAATTTATCCCAGTGTTCAGGTAGTTCATTCATAGGGTCATTATGAGTCATCTATGACTCTGGGCACTTAACAACAACAACAACAACAGGTCAATAAACAGCATCATGATAGATGGAGAAAGATTGAAGTTGTTACTGATTTCATCTTACCTGGATCTAAAATCAACACCCTTGGCACTAGCATTCAGGAAATGAAAAGATGAATTGTATTGGGAAAATCCGCTGTCAAGGGCTCTCCAGAATGCTAAAGAGCAATGATGTCAGTCTAAAGGCAACAAAGGTGACTGATCCAAACCCTGACCTTCCAAACATTGCCAGACAATAGCTAAGAATGACAGAAGAAGAATAGATATATTTAAGTTGTGGCACTAGGGAAGAGTATATTGAATATCCCATGAACTACTAAGTGAATAAACAGGTCTGTCTTAGAGAGAGTGAAAACAGTATTCCTTGGAACCAAGGAGGATAGCACTTCTTCTCACATACTTTGGGACTGTTGTTAGAAGAAGACAATTCTTAGAGAAAGACATGATGTTTGGAAAGGTGGAAGATCACTGTTAGAGAGGAAGATCTTTGACAAAATGGAATGACACAGTGACCAGCACAATGAGGTCAAGTATGTCAGAGATTATGAGGTTGTCTCAGGATTCAGCAAAATTCAGTCATTGTTCATAGGGTCATTATTCATCATAGTCAACTAAACAGACCTTAACAACAACAAACCATTGGTAACTAAGTTGGTAGGGGGCCTGTTCTATGGCACAAAGCTCTCTCCCACAGAAACTCTGTAAAGGGTAGAAAGGTAAAATATGCTGGGGATTGTTAACACTAGGAGTCTAGTTTCAGTCCCCAAGGAAATGAAATTCTATGGTTACAATCAACTCATCAGTTTTCATCCCTTATCCCAAGCTATGGTGGCTATAGTTCTTATGTATTTGAGGGATAATACTGGCAGGAGTCCTTGAACTTGACACAAGGATTAAATTTAAAATACTATCAACAACAACCAGCAGCAAGCTCAATTTACATACATAAGATTGGAGTTTGAGATTAGATTATCTTCAAAATTATTTCTAATTCTATTATTATTTTAGTTTATAATCCATAGACCTGTGAGTTGAGCCTCTGAACTTCTGGTAGCAAAGTACTGAATCATTGGTGAACTGGCAGCCTTAGAAATAAAATGAGAACTGGGGTACAAAGAGAAATTTGTAAACCGATGTTCATAGCAGCGTTATTCACCATAGCAAGAACATGGAAACAGCCAGATATCTGACTACAATGGAATGGATTGAGAAATTATGGTACATTCACACAATAGAATACTATGTAGCACATAGGAGCCGGGATTTTGTAAATTACTACTTAACTTGGGAGGAGATGGAGAACATTATTCTAACTGAATTAAGTCCAATAAAGACAAATACTATTTAAGACCATTATTGTACAATATGTATGAGGGTCCAAGGTGGGGAGGAGGGAGTAGACGGGTGATGATGGGCAGGGAGGGAATGATTAATCATAGGGTCGCATAATCTGATGCAAGTGAGGGGTGGGTAAAGGAAAGGGGAAAGATCCAGTAAGAAAAAACACTGTGTATGAACTTTGTAAGTAAACCAGTATAAAATATATATATATATATATATTTAAAAAGATGAAAAATAGTATGCTGTTTGGCTAGCTTTAAAACATTTAACACATTTACTTGAAGATTAAAGAATTTTCAAAATAATTTTGTGATTTTAGATTACTTTTTTCCAGCTTTTGGAAACACCAAATTAAAAAACTTAGATTTGTGCAGAATCTATAGCTTACAAAACCTACATATATTATTTCATGAAATCTTCTTAAGTCTTCACAGAGTTCCATTAAGATCCAAGGACTATGAATGCAATTGTCCAGGTGACACCTAAATCTTTAGCAGAACTACTCATATTCAGTTCTTTGTACTTTCATCCTTTTCCTTAAGATCATCAGTCAATAAAATTCATTATATCTTACAGTGAATTCAAATTCAACATTTCCCTTAAAGGGCATCTTTAGGTCAGCCTAATGCATCCATTAAGAATATGGCAGAAGTTCTGATAATATTTTAAGGTCAATTATCTATCATAGAGCTTTAAAATTCAGGCTCTTAAAAAATAGTTTTCCAAAAGAATAAAGAAAAAATTAAGTGCTTTTACGTTAGGCTACAGAAAAGTAAATAACTTACGAAACGAGAGACTCAGTAAGTTTCCAAATGCAGGTTTGACTCAGTTCAAAACTGTCAAAATATGTTTTTCTGCCCAGAGCTAAAACGTTTCTAATATACCTTTCAAACATTGTGACCAAACTGACAAACTTTTCAAATTCCTCTGTTGTTTGAATGAAGCAAAATTATTATTTCCTAAAATACAAAAACACATTAAAATGCTGTGAGCCCACTTCTTTCTCCCTGGGAAAAGGAAGGAGCCCCTGGAGAGACTTAAAGGCAAACCAAATCCTGCAGTGCCAGAAAGACTTAGTTACAGCTCTTTCAACCTCAGGAAGTGTTCTTTGTAGGAAGGTGAGAGTTTGCCAACATCTGGATAACAGAAGCACAGAGAATAGACACTCCCTCAAGCCCTACAGTTAGTTGCAGTTACAGACACCAGAAGAAGGAACACACCAAAACCTAATGCCTGATGGAAAAACCAAGGTCTTTTCAATTACTTCTTGTGCATGTGAAAGTTGGACTGTGAATCAAGATGACAGAAGTTGATATCTTTGAACAGTCGTATTGGAAAAGAGTACTGAATATCCATCCTATGGACTGCCGAAAGACTGAAACTACATTGGAGGAAGTACAACCAGGATGTCCTTTGGGGCAAGGATGGTGAAACTTCATGTCACATCCATTTGTCATGCTGCTGGAGGGGCCAGTCCTTGGGGAAGGACATCATCTGAGAAAGGTAGAAGGTTAAGAAGAGAGGAGGGACCTCAAAAAGATCTGTTGTTAGTAAGGTTGCTGTGAGTATAGATGACTTGATGGCACCTAACAATAACAACAATGCCAAAATTAACAAAGAAGAACTGATGCCATCCTGCTGATGTTGACAAAGAATATTGGATATCCCATGGACTGCCAAAAGAATGGACAAGTCTCTCTTGGAGAAAATGCAACCACAGTGTTTCTTAGAGGCAAGTTGGTGAAACCTCATCTCATATACTTTGGACATGTTGAAAAGAGCATCTAGTTCTTGGAAGAAGACCTCAAGACCTCATGATAGAAAATCTTGAGAGTCAGAGAAAGTAAATAAGACTCCCAACAAGATGAATTGATTCATCGACTATGATAATGGGCTTGAACACAGTAGAGAGAGTGAAGATGGCTCAGGATAGAAGTAGGATTTCATTTGTTGTTCCTAGGGTCATCAAGAGTCATATTTGACATGATATCCCCTAACAATAACAGCAACAACAACAACAAACCCAAATATAGGCAGACCTTTTTCATCTTGCATGTTGCAATTAAACTATACAGCTATTAACTTCAAAGATACAGATCTGAGTTCAACTAGAGATATTTCAGAAAAAAGGCTTGATGATCTACTTCTGTTATATCAAACATTTAAAAACCTTAAGGAACACAGTTCTATTCTGACACAAATATGGCTACCAAGAGACTTAACTCCACAATAACTGGTTTTCTTCATGTTGTTAGGAGGGCCTGTTCTTTGGAAAGAGACATCACGCTTTGGAAGGTGTAGATAAGCGAAGGAGAGAAGACCCTCAACCAGATGAAGTGATGCACTGATGTAGCAATGGGCTAAAGTTTGTCAGAGTTGATGAAGATGATGGTGCCTGATAAGACTGGGTTTAAATCTGTGTTTCACAAAGTCTCAACTCCATGACCTAACAACATCATTCACCACAGATTCCTGAGAAAGACCTGCAATATCCTTACTCATTAACTGAGAAAAGGGTTATGACTGAGCAGGGCTTGGGCACGTTCATAATCACTAGTACAGAAAGCAAATTGACATCTGGGTCTCCTGTTGATCACACAGAAGAAGAGGCTGAAAGTGTTGAGCTGCTGGGACTGTAGGACTGACCTTCCATAGAAATGTCTCTTCCAAATCTGCTCCTGTCTCCAATCACTACCATGTCAATGAGAGTCAAGACAAGTTTCTGCTAGTCCCAGTTTGTGATATTAAGCTCCATGATATTAAAAAGAGGGGCGGGTGGAAGCAGAGGGATGAGGAAGTACAGGGGGAAGCAGGATTAATTAGGGGGGTTGAGAGAAATTGGATGAATCTGTTCTGGAAAACAATGTACTGGAATTTTGTAAGTAAACTAGTATACTTTAAAAAAGAAGAAGAAAAGATATTCATTCTCCTTAGGGACTTCACATTTATTTCTTAACTATGTAGTAAAGAGGTTAGTACTATTGGCACTTGTGATCATGGAGGGGTTAGCAGAGTATTCCTTCGAGGCAAAGATGATGAAACTTCACCTCATATACTTTGTGTATGTTGTAAAGAGGTCCTTGGAAAAAGAAACTATGTTTGGTAAGATTAAGGGTCATTGAAGGAGAGGAGGATCTTCACTAAGATAGGCTGACACAGTAACTTATCAATCGCCTCAAGTGTATCAGAGATGATGAGCATAGCATAGGACACGGCAAGGTATAAATCTGCTATTCATAGGATCACTTTAGATCATGGTTGACTCAACAGCACATAACAACAACAACTACAAACCTTTCTATTGTGTAATGGAGAGTGTCACTTGGCACTTCTTTGGAAAGAGAAAATTACTTTACCATATACTTCAAATTTGGTCATAAAATATGACCTGGAACACAATGATGAAATCTAAGTTTAAAGTGCAGCAAAAATAATGTAAATAAGAAAAGCGCAGCTTGGAAAACCACAGGGACCTTGAAATCAGTGTACATTCTTCTTCCTTGTATAAACAAGGTTTCAAAACACCAGCCTGTGGACGTCATTATAATCAATTCAGAGCACGGGCTGCTCTCAGAGAAGTGCCCCTTTAAGTGCATCAGGCCCTAAAGCCCCATGAAATAGTCTTTAAAGTTTTAACAGACTGCAAGTATATCCCAGGGGAGGATTAACCAGCTTTCTCTGAATAAACAAAGCAAAATAAAAACAAATAAGTGGATATACATAGTCAGCCATGTATCCAGGTCTAATCATGCAGAGAAGTTTTAAAACATCCCGAGACAACAGCTAGGATAACATTAAAAAAGACAACCTCTTTTATTTCCTTATATTAACCTTACTCTCTCCTATTATGGTCCCATAAAACTAGATGAGGTTGAATACTTTCAGGGTAGACCCTCATAGAAAATAGCAATCACATATTCTATTTGAATTTTGCTACTTGTTTTGTTGTTGTTGTTGTTATGTGTCGTCGAGTCACCTGCGACTCATAGCAACCCTATGTACAACAGCCCTAAACTCCGTTCTGTCCTGTACCAATTGCACTGTCTCCGACACTCCCATCCCAATTATCCTAGTCACTGAATCAATCCACCTCATAGAGGGCCTTCCTCTCCTGTGCCGTCCCTCCACCCTCCCAAGCATGATGTCCCTCTCCAAGGACGGGTCTCTCCTCACTACATGTCCAAAGTATGTTAGACGGAGCCTCAGAATCCTTGCCTCCAAGGAGCCACCCGGTTTAACCCTTTCCAGGACAAATCTGTTTGTTTTCGTGGCAGTCCATGGTATTCTCAATACTCTTCTCCAGCACCACAGCTCAAAGGCATCAATTCTCCTTCTATCCTCCTTGGTCATTGTCCAACTCTCTGATGCATAACAAATGATTGCAAAGACCATGGCCTGTATCAGACGCACCTTAGTCTCCAGAGAGATGCCATTGCTCTTCAGTACCCTGGAGAGGTCCCTAACAACAGACTTTCCCATGGCAATGCGCCTTTTAATTTCCTGACTGCTGTTGCTACTTAGGGAGGTCATATGTAATGAAATATTCTGAAAATCTTTTATGTATGTGTTTTGTTGGGGCTTTTTTGTTGTTGGAGGTTTTTTTTTTTCTTTTGGTTTTTGTGGTTTGTTTTTTCTCTCTCAAAAGAGATTCAAATGAGTTGTTAAATAATAAGATTATCCTGTAATGGTTGATTCATAGTAGCAATAGAATTAAAATGAGAAAACACTATTTTCAAAACTAAATATCCAAAGCCAGACTGAATTATTTGCTTGGCTTGGTTGTGTGTGTGCGTGTGTGTGTTTGTTTGTTTTTGTCATTTTGTTTTGATTTAGTTATTTTTTTTTCTGTCAGATCAAGGAATATCTTTCCAAATGGTTGAGATTAATATTCCTGGTTCCTGTCCAAAGCCATCTGCAAAGAGAAAGATTTCTCTTTTGACAGAGAACAAGAGAAATGAAGGTATTAAAAAACAAAACCACACTTATGCTTTAGCCTACTTCATTCTACAAATGAAAAAAATGTAAAGGCCAGATAGGTAACTGGTATCACTCACAACACACATAAGTATCTTTCAGTGGAGGATATAGGAGAGTGAAGGAGGACGTCTATAAACACAAACCTCAGTGTTCTAGTAGGTATGGCCAATCAACCATCTAAGTCAGAACAAACTTACTTGACAGCTTCTAGGACTCCTTATGCACTAGTTAAATCAGAACCTTTTTGTGCCATTCTTTTCCATGAAATAAAGAATCAATGGTGATAGAGACCTACTGTCAAGATTCAGGGACAGAGCTTCCTTACACGTGATTTAGAATTAAAAAGAACCTGAACTACTTAGTGCTTGCTAAATCTGCTGAATGTCACATTTTCAAGCATGTACTAGCACTTGGATAAACACTAAACTCTTTAGCATTCTTCTGACTCCATTTCACATATACTTTGTGCCTGTTATACTTCTTTAACAGGAGAAGGATGAGCAATCTCTTCCTGTGCGATTCAACTACCTCTAAAAACCCACTGAAAGGTCAGCTATGAGTTGATTCTGATTAAATGGTGCACAATAACATACGTTTTGAAAGGAACTCTGGTAGCTAAATCTGTAGGAAATTATGCCACTAATCCAAAGGCCACACGTCTCTCACAGTTAAATTCATCAGCGAAAGAGAGAAACATCCTCAAGGAGATGAATTGACAAAAGGATGAGCATAATGGACTTTGGTGTGAGAAAGATTGTGAGGATGGTGCAGAATAAGGCAATGATGTTCACAGGGTCTCTATAAGTTATAATTAACAAGATGCCACATAATTACAACAACTTACATGCTATATATGTGTATGTATTCTTAGTTGCCCAATAATTAAGTGCTCTGCCACTAAACAAAAAGGTTGACAGTTCAAACTCACTCATTGGTTCAATGGGACAGAAACCTGTTAATCTTCTCCCACAAAGATTAAAGATATGAAAACTCCATGAGGCAGTTCTATCCTACTACATCAGGTCAATATGAGTTGGCACAATTTTTTTATTATTAAATTTTATTAGTATTAATGAACATTTACAGGGATTTTGGGTTTTCATTCCTTCATTGCTGCACCATTCTCTCTAACCTCTTCCCCAGTTTGTTCTTCTTCCCCTGCCTTCCGAATGTCTGTTTTAATTGTCCAATTGCCACAGTGCTTGTCAAAGCCAGTTCTGTTTAATCTCCTTTGTCAGTGTGTCCTTTGCCATTCCCTATCACTCCTCCCTGAGAGAGACTTCACCCTGATTCATAAGGGAAAGGGGATGGCGTGTTCTCTTAGCTACTTCCTGCTGAAAAGGGACGCTGTGGGTTTCAGGGTGAAGAGCTTCTCTCACTACTCTAAAGGGCCCCTTTGTCAGTAGGAAACATAGACTATTATGGAGATTGATTTTGGAATTTAGATGCACTGTTATTAATTGTGCTTAGCCATACGTGTTCATATCCTTGAAGATGTATCATGGGGGGGTTGCAACCTAGAAGACACAAATTTAACTAACAAGTTATAAGTACATGAGTCAAAAATTATGGAAAAGTAAAAGAAAAGATTCTTTCATTGTTTTACAAACCCTCCCCCAGGTCCCCTCCACCATGTAGCCATCGCTCTAGACTCCTGTGATGACAGAAATACCTAGTCACATATCTCTTTTAAACAGTTTTCTCCCTCCTCTGTTTCAGTGCAGTATACATTATTGAACCCATCTTACTCAGTCTCTCCCCAACCCCGAGGTTACAGTTGGCACAATTTTGACTTGGCAACTGACAACAACAGCACTTGTTTATTTGTTTTTAAATGGGGGATATGGGTTCACAAGCCAAAACTACCTAAGGTTCCATGAAAGTTCTAATACAGTTGTGTGTCAACAACATCATTATTCCTTTCTCTGATTAATTCTTGCCCATTATTTAAGAACATTTTGAGAAAAGAATTCATGTGGCAAGTTGGGACAGGGAGAGCAGTAATAAGGTAGAAGCTAGTAATCAGAGTGATCAGGGAAAGATTATAATGTACTTTAATAATATCAAAAAAGCTTTTGTCCTTCAAGACCTTCATTGGGGTAAAAAAAAATTACAAATAAACAAAGCTATATATCCAAGCAAGAGTCAGACAAATCCAAATTACTTCACATATATAATGAGGAATGAGGGTATCTATAGAATCTCATTTTCTCCTTCTAGTTACGGAGAACACTTATTTGCCAATCAATTTCCACAATTGATTATCTAATAAAAAGCTGCATTTACAGCTGTAGGCAAGAGTGCATCCATTATAATTTAGGAAACAGGGAAAAAGGAAAGCAGTAAGAAAGAAAGAAGGAAACCAGCTTTGGAGAGTAAGGTGAAAACATTCTTTCATCAGGAGAACAACTTACAGAAACAAATCCACCTTGTTTTGCTATATACTTAAGACTTTTTTAAAAGTCAAGCTGGTCTCTGAAATTAAAAACATCTTCCTGAAAGAGCCAAAATCAGCTCTAACAGATTTTTTGTTGTTGTTGTTGTTGTTGAGTTGTTGGGTTTTCTGTATATCATCTGCATATAGCAACAATTTAACCATCTCTTTGCTGATATGGATGCTTTTTATTTCCTTCTCTTGTGGTATTGCCCTCGCAGGTACTTCCCATACAATATTGAATAGAAGTTCACCTCGATTATTAATGTTGATTGTTGCTGTTCAGTCAGTCCAATTTCTGGTGATCTCATTGGACAAAGTAGAAGTACTTCGTGGGGTTTTTAAAGACTGTGAAAGCAGATTGTCAAATTTAACTTCTGAGGGACATTTTTGATGGTGGTAGTTTGCTTACAAAGTTCGCACTAATATTCATTCACATTGTGTTTCATGCAATCATTTTCATGTATATGTTTTGTAAATTAATAACCATTGGACCATGCTCATCATTACCTTGTCTTTTCACCCAGATCCTTCCCCCCCTCCATCCACCCACCAAGCTGTGCAACCCTGGAAACTACAGAGGCATTTTTGGGTGAATTTGAACTATCAGTTTTGTAGGTGATAAGCACATATTTAAGCATTTGTGCAATCCACTAACCATTAGGCAATAGCTATTTATCAAGATTGTAATTGAGTGAAACTGGCATTTGAAACCATTGACTATATATTTTAAAAATTATCACAATTACTGTGAAATCATCTATCTCTAAACTAAGTCACAACTCACGTGGATTATACTTAGTAAGAGAAACTCTTTTAGCCTTTACACTTCAAAGTAAAACAGTTTCTTATTAAAATTACAGTTTTTAAAGACTTAGAAGTTGTTTCTATAAAACAATTATGAGATATCATCTCACCCCAGTCAGAATAGCAAAATTTAACAGAACAGCAAGCAATAAATGCTGGCAAGGTTGTTGAGAAACTGGAACCCTCATTCACTGTTGGTGGGAGTGTAAAATGGTGCAACC
>NW_006399759.1:29310491-29318856 GCF_000299155.1 Elephantulus edwardii | reverse complement strand
CATAGTCTATGGTATAAAGAGACTGTCAAATACAGCCAAAACTCTACAGTCTGGAAAGGATAAAATTAATGATTGTGACCTCCTAAATATTAAATATCTGTGTGCATCAAAACTTTTCCCAACAGATTAAAAAGAAAACTACTGACCAGGAAAAAATATTTGGCAATACCATTTCAGACGAGGGTTTCATATCAAAACTTTACAGAACCCTACAGGGACTACACAGGAAAAAGAGTGATTGCACAACTACAGCATAGGCAAAACATATGGAAAGAATTTTCACAGATGAAGGTATTTGTATAAACAACAGACAAATGAAGAAATGCTCAAAATCACTGGCAATACGAGAGATACAAAACCATCTCATTCTTGTAGCCAGTGGCAAAGTTTAACAGGAATGCAAGTAATAAATGTTGGAGAGGATGTGGCAAGATAGGAACTCTTATACACTATTGATATGATCTTAAAATCATACAACCACTCTGAAGACTGGAATTTCCTCAAAAAGCTGAACACAGAAATTCTATATGACCCAGCTATTCCACTGCTTGGAATAAACTCTGCAGAAATGAGAATTGAGACACAAACTGAGATTTGTCCACCAATGTTCATAGCAGTATTATTCACCATTGCAAGAACATGGAAACAGCCCAAATGTCCAGCCACAAGCAAATGGCTTGAGAAATTATGGTACATTCATACAATGGAATACTACCTAGCATGCAGGAGTAATGATATTTAAAATCACTCCCTAACTTGGGAGGGACTGAAGAGTATTATGCCAAGTAAAGTAACTTAATCCTATAAGGACAAATACAATATAAGACCATTATTGTAGTAATAGAAAGATAACAAGTAAAATGTGTATGAGGAGCTAAGGAGGGGAGGAGAGTCGGAGAGGTGAGAATTAGCGGGGTTAGGGAGAGTAATCATAAGGCCTTACAGTTTGCTGAGTGGAGGGAGGAGTGAGTGAAGGAAATGGTTGGAAGGGTGAAGGGACAGTGCAGCAGAGAAAGATCTTAGATGAGGTGGATTGACACTGGGACTGGGGTAATGCGAGTAGGTGTGTAAGAGACAGTGAGACTGGCTCAGGATATCAGAACTATTGTTTAGAGGGTCACTATGTCTTGATGGCACATAACAACAACAAACTCAAGTTTTAAAAAATGTCTTATCAAAAACCAGAACTGAATGGCTGACCTTTTGCAATAAGTAGAAAGTTAACCAAACCTCAATTGCAAGAAAGATATTCCCCCAATTGTATTCTCTCTCACAAAAATGTGCAAAAACTATGATAAACTCAATGGCATGAATAATAAAAATATAATCTAGAAAATTTATCTTACAAAATTGTTAGCTAGACAAAAATGTTTTACAGTTTATATTGATATAACAAGCATGGTTAAACAGGACAAGATCAAAATAAGAAAAGAGAAAGACTCAATTATATTATGCTAGAGATTTCACTAAAATCCTGAATTGGAAGATTTGACATTGAGCATCAATGGCACCTTTTTTTTGCACTGAAGAAATATCACTTGTTCTGTGGTTAATGCAACAAAACTGCTAAACTGAATTTATGTATACACAGATATACAGAGTTCAATAGAATTTATACAAGAGTTGTTGCTATGTACTATCAGAACTGACTTAAATTGACCCTCCAGGGTTGTGTTTGGGTGGTTTTTTTGTTTTGTTTTATGGGTTGTTTTTGGGTTTTGTTTTGTTTTTTTTTTTGAGGCAGGATTTTGATATTCACACCTTCATTTCAGCTGGATTATACTGCACTAGGTTTAAATTCCATTCACTTATTAAAAGTGCCTACTCATTTAAATTGTGTCACTAGAAATGTGTTTTAGAATGAGAATTTATAAATCATCAGTGGTTTGAAAATGTGTAATTATAAAAACTAGGATTACTATTGCTTTTGTACACAGCTCTGTTTGCTTCACTTCGCAATTTCTATAATGAGTCCCATTCAACAGAGCTCTCAAATCAATGCATCGCACTCAGGGAAGGCTTTGTGTTCACACTCCAGCTTTTGCTTAGTTACTCAGTGCAGTTACCTTTCTCCACAGTGACCATAATACTACTGAACAATGCCAGTGATAGTGTTTTGGATAAAATTGGCTATTTTCAATTTCAAACACAAAGTTAGGATTTTTTACCAAGCACTAATAATGACAAAAAGAACAAGTGCTCAAAAATATTACTAAAATATGATGTTTAATACTGCATCCTTTTCGTTATTATTTTCCCTGTGTCTTTTTTTCCCCCCCTCTCCCCTGGGTCTTCCGAAAAAAGAAATGTGCAGGCTTGAAGCAAATGATTTACTAAACAAACAGCCCTAAGATGTGGTTAAGAAAGTGTTAGCCAAACTCAGTTTCATCCATCTTTTTTTTGTTGTTGTTAAGCAGTCTTATCAACCAACTAGCAAACTCATTACAGTCAAATTGGTTCTGACTCATTGCCGACCCTCTGGCACATATGCAGAAATTACAAATTGCACTGGATGGAATTGTCCATCTTTTTCCAGAAGAGCAACTGGTGAATTAAAACCTCCTGCCTTTGGACTGGCCGTGTAACTCCTTACCCAGTAGGCCACTAGAACTCCCTTATGCAGCTTTATATAAGAAATAATTAAGGAATAAAATTTCACTGGACCCAGTGGCTGATTCCTAGAAGGTGTTTGGCTCTGTCCAAGAAGTTCTCACAATACTGCACCCTGTTTACTACATAAAAGGCTATCACTCATTCATTCACTCACTCACTCACTCACTCACTGCTGTCCAATAGGAACTGATTCATAGCTGACCCTCAAGTGAACTTTCTGAGGCTGTAAATCATACTGAAGAAGCTTTACAATCTTTCTTATTGCTGTTGCTGTCATTATGTGCCAACAAGTCACTTGTGACTCATAGCGACCCTCTGTACAGCAGCTTTAAACTCTGCTCTATCCTGAGCCAACCTTATTGCTTCCCACACACCGAACCCCATTACTCCAGTCACTGTCAATCCACCTCATCGAATGTCTTCCTCTCCTGTGCTGTCCCTCTACATTCCCAAGCATAATGACCTTCTTCAAGGACTGGTCCCTCCTTGCAACATACCAAAAATAGGTCAGACAGAGCTTCAGAATCCTTACCTACAAGGAGCAACCTAGTTTCACCCTCTCTAGAATGAAACTGTTTGTTCTCTTATCAGTCCACGATATATTCAACACTCTTCTCCAGCACCACAGTTCAAAGGCATCAATTTTCCTTCTATCATCCGTAGTCATTGTCCAGCTTTCTGATGCACAGCACACAATTGCAAAGCCATGGCCTGGATGAGACTCACCTTAGTCTCCAGACTGACATCATTGCTCTTCAGTACTCTGGAGAGGTCCCTGACAGCAGACTTTCCCAATGCAATTCATCTTTTGATTTTCTGGCTGCTGGTATCAAGAGTGTTGATTGTGCAGCCAAGCAAACTTAAGCTGTTAACAATCAATCTCTTCACCATCTATCATGACGCTGCTAAATGGCCTAGTGGTATATTCAAAGTGGCAGAGAGGCTTGGCCTTGGGGTTAGCAGGGCAGC
Organism: Elephantulus edwardii; assembly: GCF_000299155.1. Classification (NCBI taxonomy): domain Eukaryota; kingdom Metazoa; phylum Chordata; class Mammalia; order Macroscelidea; family Macroscelididae; genus Elephantulus; species Elephantulus edwardii. The sequence goes on along the minus strand of NW_006399759.1, from coordinate 29,315,274 downwards.
TACTTATGCACTAGGCCACCAGAGATCCTCATACATATATGTATTTGAAACAAAACGCAAAGACATATGTAGAAATATTCTTTGACAAACCCATATAAACTCATGAGAATAGTCTTGTTAATCTAGTATACAGTCACAGGAGATATCTAGGTAATTTGTTGTAATACAGTTTACAAACACAATATTCTACATCCTACTGCTAAAACTCAAAATGCAAACTCACTTCCACCGAGTAAATTTCCACTTACAGTGACCCTACAACAAGTTTCCAAGGGAGGAAATCCTAATAGAAGAATACAGCTCACCTTTCTTCCAAGGAGTGTCTGATTATTTCAAACCACTGGAAGATACAAAGCTTTTTGTATGTTGTTTTACATATATTCCTTCATTAGCATTGTGTTATATAAAATCAATCACCATTGATCTATGTTAACTATTATCCTATCCTTTCTGGTCACCCTGGGATCGTTCCTAACTCCTTCCTCCCCTCTGTTTACCTGCCAAACTTTGTCATCCTAGTCATTGTCCCCCTCTCAAGCCCCAGTCCCCTCACCTTCTCCTTCTGGATTTTTACACAGAGCTTATTAACTATCCTTCTAATTTTACAATAATGTTCTTATGAGTATTTTTCCTAAAAAGACTGAGTTAGTTTGCTCAGGATAATGCTCTCTAAACTCTCTCATTAGTATTTTACTAAATCATTGCTCCTTAGATTCTTTCATGTGAATATACCATAATTTCTCAGTTATTATTTGTTGATGGGCATTTTGGCTATTTCCATTTGCTTTCTACTGTGAATGATGCTGCTATGAACATAGGTGTATACAAATCTCCACTTGTGTCTTAGTTCTACTTTTCTCTGAGAATATTCCTATAAGTAGAATAACTGGGTCATATATGTTCAGTTGTTTGAGGAAATACCAAACTGCCTTTCAAAGTCACTGGGGCCAATCTACAATCCTACTAGCAGTGTGTTCAAGTTCTAATCTCTCAACATACTCTCCAATATTTACTGTTTGCTGTTCTGTCAAACTTTGCCACTGGTTCTGGAGTGAGATGGTATCTTATTATGGTTTTGATTTGCATCTTTCTTTATGCCAATGATTTTGAGCATTTCCTCATGTGTCTGTTGGGCATCTGAATGTCTTCCTTTGTTAAAAAGTTTTTCCATTGCTTTTGTCCATTTTGTGATTGAATTATCAGTTCTTTCCTTTTGGAGGCTCTGTTGTTGTTGTGTACTGTTGAGTCAGGACCAACTCATAGTCGACCCTCTTCCAGGTTTTCAGAGGTGGTTAAATACATAGGAGGAGATTGCCTACTCTTTTCCTACAGAGGCTCTGTAGCACTCTGTACATTTTCATTGTGAAACCTTTGTCTGAGATGTCAAGGCCAAGTGCGTTTTCCTGAGGTGTAGGTTTTCTTTTAGAGTAAGTTTGTAATGTACACAGGGACTTCATTTTAGAAGGTCATATTTATTGATGTTATTTTCTCCTGGTTGTGCATTTCTGGCTGTGTATGCCAGCCTTTTTTATACCTTTGGCTAGGCCTTCTAAGTTTGGTCTCAATTTATCTCTTATGATCTTCATAAGACGATGTTTGGTATTTTATCTCTAAGTTTGTGATCCATATTGAGTTGATTTTTCTTTATGAATGGTGTGATATATGGATCCTGCTTCAGCTTTCTATAGGAAGAAGTTCCATTTTGTCAGCATCATTTGTTGAAGAAGTTGTCATTCCTCTGTTTGAGAAGTTATCTTTCCTTATAAAATATTTGTTGACTAAAAGTAGATGGATTAATTTGTCGGTTCTCAATTCTGCTCCATTATTCTATGTATCTGTCGTTTTACCAATACTGTGCTGTTTTGGTTATTATGGCTGTGTAGTAGGGTAAATTCTTTGTGTGTGTTTATATCAGGGAGTAGTATGCCTCTCACTTCATTTTTCTTTTTCTGGAAGTCCTTTGCTTATTTAAGGCCTCTTTTCTTTCCAAATAAACTTGTCAACTGACTTTTCCATCCCTTTGAAAAATGTATTTGGTTTGTGTTAAATATGTAGATTGCTTTTGGCAATATTATCATGTTTACTATGTTAAGTTTTCCTATTCATGAATGGGGAATATTTTTTCATTTAGTTAGGTCAATTGCTTCTCACAGTAATGTTTTGTAGTATTTCTTGTAAAGGTCTTTTGTAACTCTTGGTAGGTTTACTCCAAAGTATCTCAATTTGAGGTTGGCTATTGTAATCAGTTTTACTTTCTTAGGTTAATTTTCTGCATTCATTCTGTTACTATAGAGGAATCCTACTGATTTTTATATATTTTTCTTATGTCTTATCACTCTACTAAATTAGCCTACTAGCTCTAAAAGGTTTTTGTTCAATCTTTGGAGTTTTCTGTGTCCACTATCATATGGTATGCATATAGCAATAGCTTTACCACCTCTTTGCACATGTGGATGCTTCTTATTTCCTTCTCTTGTCATGTTGCCCTAGTAAGTACTTAAAATACAATATTGAATAAGAGTGGCGATAGTGAGCATTACCATTGGTCCCTGTTTGCAAGGGGAATGCCTTTAGTCTTTCTCCAATAAGAATGAATTGGCTCTTGGTTTTGCATGTATAATTTTCACTATGTTTAAGGAATTTTCTTCCATTCTTATTTTATTGGGTGCTTTAGTCACGAAGGGGTGCTAGGTATTGTTAAATGCCTTTTCTGAACAAATGATAGGGTCATGTGGTTGTTGTTCTTTGGTTTGTTAATGAGATGAATTACATTAATTTTTTTCTAATATTGAACTATTTTTTGTATACTTGTTATGAAACCCACTTGGTCATGATGAAATATAATTGGATTCTATTAGCCAGGATTTTGTTAAGGATTATTCATTAGTTTATAGTTTTGTTTTTTTATTTATTTTTGTTTGTTTGTTTTTAAATGTGTTTTACTTTGTTTTCATCATATCTTTTTCTGATTTTGGTTTTAGGTTTATGTTTGTTCCATAAAATGCTCTGAAGGTGTTCCTTCTCTTTCTATTTTTAAAATAATTTAAGTAGAATTGGTGATGGTTCATCTCTGAATGTTTGGTGGAATTCAGTCTTGAAGCCATTTGGGCCAGGACTTTATTTCTGGGGTGAGTCTTTTTATGACCTGATCAATTTCTTCTTTTGTCTTAGATCTGTTTCAGTGTTCTATATTTGTCTGTGCCAACCTAGGTAAGTGGTGAATTTCTAAGAATTTGTTCATTTTTCCTAGGTTTTCAAAACTATTAAGTATATAGGTTTTTATAATATGGCATTATTATTGACTTAATTTCAGCTGGCTCTGTTATCACCTCTTTCATATTTTCATTCGAGTTATTTTTGTCTGGAAAATATATATTCTTTTGTTTAGCTGCACAACACATCCTTACTATGGTATTTTTTTATTGTTGTCATGTACTCTCAAGTTGGAACTGACTCATAGCTGACTCGGAAGCAGGCTTGGAGAGCCTGTAAATCACATGGGAGGAGAATGGCTATCTTTCTCCCACAAAGCTATGAGTGGATTCCTATCACATAACTTCAGGTTAGCCATACAGCTTCTTACCAACTAGAGCCCATTTTGTAAAAACTAGTGAACAGATTTTATACCTTTCAAAATAAGAAAATGAAGTGCTCAAGGAAATAATCTACAGAACTGAAGAACTATGTGAATCATGCCCGGAGGTCAGAAGAAATAAATACTGCCTGCTATCACTGCCCACTTTGGTAAGTACTGCACTAGCAGTCTCTGAACACAGAGAAAGAAAAAAAATGTAGAACAAAATTTAAAATTACGGAAAAAAATTTAAACTTCATGCTCTACTAGAAACTGGTGTGAACTCCCAGATAATTGTCTTCACACTTGGAGCTGAACCCACCCCAGAAGACCATTTTTCAGCCAAACAATAGACGGGGTGAACAGAGGGCTCTTGTGGTCTAGTAGTTAAGAGCTGCATTGACAACCCATAGACATGTAATTCTAATCCACTAGCTGCTTCTAAAGAGAAAGATGGACAATCTCCTCTCATGTGATTACCTGCTGTTGAAAACCTGCTAGAAGTTAAGGTCTTGGAGAGTTCTGACTAGATAGTACATGTGACCACGTAAGTTCAACAGTAATATTCTTGAGGAATATTTTCCTCAGAGCCATTAATCATAAAAGTCAAACAGGCAACATTGCCACACAACCAATGATCAGAAGTTAGAAGCAAATGAACAAATGAAAGAAGAACAAAAGGAAACAGGAAATCCAGAGATGAAGCAGAAAGAGTACTGTTAACATTGAGACACTTGCAACTAATACTGTATAACAAAATATCTATAAACTGCTGAGTGGAATTTGCTCTGTAAGCTTTCATTCAAATCATAGTAAATATGTTTAAATAAAAGAAATAAATAGATGTAAAAAATAATATAAGAATGGCAATAGGCCAGATAACTTCTCAGTAACTTCTCCTACAGCATCTTAAGAGAGTAATGACATTCTTAGCATAATATTCCCAAGGCTCACCCATGTTGTGTAATGTTTTACTATTTCATTGTTTTTAAATGTTGCATAGTATTCCATTGTGTGGCTGTACCATAGTTTTTCTTTGTAAAATAGGTACACAGGTTTTTTGAAGATCTTTTATATTGGAAGCAGAAGGCTAATCCTTCTTCCTACTCTTTCTTAATTCAGATGCTCATATTTAAAGCAATGTCTGACAGACAAAGCATTTTATAGAAAGGAGTAAATAAAAGACTTTTCCCAATTATAGAAAAAAAA
>NW_006399759.1:29308101-29309889 GCF_000299155.1 Elephantulus edwardii | reverse complement strand
GAAGAAAGGGATATATTATTATATATTATATGTATGAGAACAGTTTGGAACAAGGAGGGGGCTGTAGAAAGGGTAGGGGATGAAAAGGGAATGGGCAAGAAAATGTGCAGTAATGAATAAATTTAAAAAAAATTAAAACCAAAGAACAAAAAAAAAGAGATTAATGATATTCTATAATTTTAAAATAAAATTATAATTCTTTTGGATAAGATTATAATTTTATAACTCTTTCAGATAAAATGAAGTACATTTAGATCTTTTGATTTTTAAGACCTTGGGAGAAACTTTTTCAGTCCTACAGCTAGACAGAAATATTATGCCATGCTATGTATTCTGAAGTTGAGACTTAAGAACATGATGAAAATTAGATAAAATATATCAGCAGCCTGTTAGGTCAAGATTGTCTTTGAAAAAATTAGGATTTTGAGAAACTTTTTGCCAAAATAGTCTTTTCCTTGTAGGCAAGATTGGTCATAATGAGCTTGCACAGTAACTGTCTTATAAGGGGACCAGTGAGCTCTGTTATCAGAGTTAATGCAGTGCAGGGCAGCTGAAAAAACTTAACCTCCAAATAGTTTCTGATTCTCACCAGCAAAATATGAGAACTATGCTCTCAATGAGGCAGTTCTGACAATCCATAGTCTTCCTTTCTCACTCCTGATGGCTGATAAACACTGCACCTGTCTCTCATCAGCAAACAAGGCTTTAATTGGTTTTGGTCAAACATTCTTCTAAGTTGTAGAGTACTGGTCTGTGCATTGCTGTATAGAGGTAATTCATGGTTGCTGTGATGCTAAGCACTATAACACTGATGCGTCAAATATGACAATGGTTACCCATGGTGGACAGTGTTTGGTGGAGCTCCTCGATTGAAACAAGCTTGGAAGCAGGAGTGGCATCCACTTCCGTAAATAGCTTGTCTCCGGAAACTCTATGAACTTGGAGAAACAATGAAAATTATACAATTGTTCAGGTCTTTCGTTCATATGGTTACTATGAGTAGTCTACAACTCGACGGCACTTAACAACAATAACAAAAGTCTTACTTGGATAGATCAGTGAAAGACTTCATGCATTTTTGATTATGACAATCCTACAAAAATAACATAGCAAGCTTTTAAGTTAACATGGCCACTCCTTCGTCATCTCCCTCCTATCATCCCTAATTATTTCTGCTGAGTGATGCTTCCTTTGCCTTCCACTTGTACAGCTGAGTGATTTTTTTCCAAAAGCCATGTCCTGACTGAACCCATTTTCTCATTACCTGATCTGAGATCTTCAAATCCTCCTTTTATTGCCTGTGGAATCCCTTGGCCCTCTGGGTCTCAAAATGTATATAAAAGATTGTTGTTGTTGTTCTTGTTGTTGTTGTTATGTGCTGTCGATTTGCCTGCGACTCATAGTGACCCTATGTACAACATCCCTAAACCCTGCACTGTCCCTTGTCCATCTTATTGTCACGCCTATCCCCATTACTCCAATGACTGAATCAATCCTTCTCATAGAGAGTCTTCCGCTCTTGCACTGTCCCTCCACCCTGCCAAGTATGATGCCCTCCCCAAAGATTGATCTGATCCCACCTTGCAACATGTCCAAAGTATGTCAGACAGAGCTTCAGAATCCTTAACTCCCAGGAGCAGCCTGGCTTCACCCTTTCCCGACAAACTTGTTCTCCTATCAGTGCATGGTATATTCCGTATTCTTCTCCATTACCAAAGCTCAAAGGCATCAACTTTTGTTCTATTATCCCTAGTCATTGTCTAGCTTTTCAATGTATACCAAGTAATT
>NW_006399759.1:29298949-29306181 GCF_000299155.1 Elephantulus edwardii | reverse complement strand
TCTAATCTATGTTGGAAGCTATAATCTTTGACTTGCTGACTCCTGGTACCAAGTGTATTGACTAAGGATCAAAATGAGATGAAACTGCTGACAGTCTCAATCTTTTCTCCATCTATTATGATGTTGCCTATAGATCTATTAATAATGACTTGTTTTCTTGATTTTAATATGCAATTTATATTGAAGGTGGCAGGCTTTGGTCTTCTGCAGCAAGCCCCAAGTTCTCCTCACTTTCAGTAAGCAGGGTTTACTGTGTCATCTGCACAACACATAAGACTGTAAATAAATTTTCCTCTGATTCTGATGCCACATTTTTCTTCATGGAGTCCAGACTTTTGAATGATTTGCTCAACATACAGACTGAATAGGTACAGAGAAGGGACACAGCCTTGTGACTCACCTTTTTTTATTTTAAAACATGTAGTGCTTCCTTACTCTTTTCGGAAAACAGCTTTTTGGTCTTGGTTTCATGATCAAATATTCTGGAATTCCAATCATCACTTGTTATAATCCTCACAAATAGACTTTCTTTTGATATTCTTTGCTTTTTGTCAAGATCCATCTGGCCTTAACAATGCTATTTCTGGTGCCACAGCTGCTTCTAAACTCAACCTGAACTTCTGGCAATTCTCTATTAATGTACTGCCAGTTTTGGATGATCTTCAGCGATATTATGTTTGAGTACAATATTAGTGATATAGTTTCCACCTTCTGTTGGAATACTGTTTTCAGGAATGGATACAAATATAGACTTAATCTAGTCAGTTGGCTAGGTAACTGTCTTCCAAACTTCTTGGAACATTCTAGTGTCAAGAAATCAAAGGATCAAGTATGATAGTAATAGCCCGCTTATAAATAGGTATATAGAAAGAAGACTCTGTAGTTAGGAGACTTGAGACAAGACTAGAATCCCCATAAACTTTCTATGTGACCTTGGATAAGACAGATAATACCTGATATTAGCTGTGATTCACTTAAAACACTCTCTGAAGAAGAGTAGACTAGAATCTTCATGAGAGAGTATCAGACAAGAAGTAATGAGATAAATGCATAAGACTCCATTTTGGACATTTATTTTAGCCATAATTATCTACCTTTAACATTTTTCTTTTTACTTTTTATTTTATTCTAATTTACTTACAAATTTCATATACATTGTTTTTCATACCAGATCTTTCTCATTTCCTAGCCTACTCCTCCCTCGACCCATCAAATTATGCATTTAATTTTTATTTTAAAATTAGTTCATCATAGATTTTTCTGTATAACAGGTTGTATTTGTATTTTTCTTTTTGGCTAAAAATTGAGGCCCATTTTGTTTTTTAGTATTCCACTTTTGGAAAGGAAAAAAAGCATCAAAAAGGAGGCTTAGAACTCTCTGGTCTCAAAACTTACAACACAGCAGAAATAAGCAAAACAGCATGGTACTTATACAACGGCAGGCACATGGACAAATAGAACAGAACTGATAACCCAGAAATAGACCCAGCTGTCTATGGACAACTGATATTCAACAAGAAAATCAAAGCTATCAAATGGGGAAATTATAGTCTTTTCAACAAATAGTGCTAGCAAAACTGACTTCCACCTGAAGAAAGCTGAAACAGGATCCACACCTCACACCATACATAAAAATCAACTCAAGATAGATCAGAGACCTAGGAGTAAATCCCAAAACCATTATGTTCATAAGAGACAAACTGGGATCAAGCTTAGAAGCACTAGTGCAAGGTATAAAGAGACTGATAAATACAACCAGAAATGCATAATCTAAAGAGTGTAGAATTGATGCATGGGAACTTCTAAAGATTAAATCCATGTGTGCATCAAAAACTTTAAAACAAACAAACAAACTTTTATCAACAGTGTAAAAAGAAAACCTATAGACTGGGAAGAAACCTTTGGTAATACCATCTCAGACAAGAGTCTAATAGTAAAAGTTTACAGAATACTCCTCGGCCTCCATAAGTAAAAGACTGATAAACCAATTACAAAATGGGCAAAAGACATGTAAAGCATTTTCATAGAGGAAGATATTTGAATGGTAAACAGACACATGAAGTAATGCTCCAAATCACTGACAATAAGAGATATGCAAATCAAAACCAAAATGAGGCACCATCTCCCTCCAGTAACAATGGCAAATTTTAACAGGACAGCAAGTAATAGATGTTGGAGAGGATGTGGCAAGAAAGGAACTCTTACACATTGTTGGTGGGATTGTAAAATGGTGCAACCATTCTGGAAGGCAGTTTGGCACTTCCTCAAAAAGCCGAACATAGAAATTTCATATGACACAGGTATTCCACTACTTGGAATATACCCTGAGAAAACGAGAACTGAGGCACAAGTGGAGATTTGTACACCAATGTTCATAGCAGCATTATTCACCATCGCAAGAACATGGAAACAGCCCAAATGTTCAACCACAAACAAATGGATTGAGATAGTACAGTCAAACAATGGACTCTTGCAGCATGCAAGAGCAACAACTTTGTAAATTATCACATAACTTGGGAGGGATTGGAAAGCAGTATGCTGAGTGAACTAACTCAGTCCCACAAGGATAAATATTGTACAAAACTATTATTGTACAACGAGTATAAGGATTCAAGAGGGATTGGAGAGGTTGGAAGCAGAGGGATGAGGATACGCAGGGGGAGGTGGGTTAATCATGGGCTTGTACAATTTGATGGGGGGTGAGGGAAATTGAAAAAATTTGTTCTTTAAAACAAGTTAGACTCTAATTTTGTAAATATACTAGTAGAAAATTGGGGAAAAAACAATGTATTTCTATGATTTATGCATATTGTTACATACTACTGTAGCTCATAAGATAGATTGCTGTATAATTAAAGAAAATAATAAAGAGTTAAATAATTCCTTCTACTCTCTCAATTATATCAGAGTGGTCTTAGTCTCATCACTTTCAAGTCAGAACAGACCCATAGCTCTTCAGCTGATCTTTAAAGGCTCTGTTGCCTTAGTGGTAAGGAATTATATTGCCAACCCAAAGACATGTGGTTTGAATCCGTAGCTGCTCTGCAGGAGAAACGCAATATTCTCTCATGCAATTAAACTGCCTCTGAAAACATGCTGGAGGTTCAGCTATGAGTTGATTCTGTCTCAGTGGTATATTACAACAACAAATTGCAATGAGAGAAGACGGATTATTTTTCTTCTACAGAACCTCCATGGATTTGAACCTCTAGCGGCACCATTGGTTAACAGCACAATTTTCTACGTATCAGGTCCATTTTAAAATGATAAGAAAATGAAAAGTTTCAAAACATCTTGGAAAAGTTATTCAGCTTTAGTTTTCTCAAAACAAAAGGAAGCAAACAAACAAACCCCACAAAACTAAAGATTAAGAGCAAGGAAAAACAAGCACACTGCTATGTTTGGTAATTCCAAGGTTGTTAACCAAAGCCTTCCAGCTAGCCTGTAATCTTTGCCTCCCTTAAGCCCTCCATTTCCAAAAGATCAGAGGAGGACAAATTAGATTATATATTTGAAGTACATGGTCTCCTTGTAAGAAAGAGCCTTATCAATCCTGTGTTGTCACTTCCTCTTCTTTTCATGCCTTTCACCTTAGCTCCCTGAAAGTAATTTATAACTGACTGTAAGGGCACCTGAGAACAGTTCTAGCCACTTCACATGTTAAAAAAAACCTGATTTAGGGACCTCTCAGCAAGTCACACCTACTTGACCATTGTACTCCTACCTCTACTGCCTGAATAAAAATAATTAGCAGGATAGTAGTGCTGTGACAGGACATGTGTGGCAGGAGCTGAGTTATTGTCAGACCATGTAGGAGGCTAAATCAGAACACTGCATATCATTGTATCTGGCCCTCCCCTCTCAACCTCAGATTTACTAGGTAAAATGAGAAGAACATATTTCTGCAAGCTGCAGATATGTAAAGGGACAGCAGTATAGTCATTTCCATTAGGTAATATTCCTGTATTTTCTTTTAATTCTATTTTATTCAGGAAAGCAAGAAGGGAAAACAGATGCAGACATTTCCTTCAAGAAAACTGATTAGATACCAAATAATGCTCTCGAACATTAATTCTTTACCTTATTTTGTGTTTAGCATTTGATCATTTTCTTCTCAGAATGTTCCCTCTTCCTTCCAGCCTAATGGTAGTTATAATTTGCTACCAGTTATGTCTCCTAAATAAGCTCCCACTACTCTACTTTGCCATTGTCACTCTCTTAATTAGGATTCTCCTGCCTGTTTCCCACAGCTCTCATAAAAGACATAGGTACTGGTAGCACTTCTCCCAGTATGCACCTCTGATCAGCAGCTCCATGCATACACTGGAAACCAGTTGTTCAAAGATGGAAAGTCCAAATAGAGTAGTTTGGGACCAGATCCAAAGCAAAGAATATAATATTGATATCGGCAAACAAGTTCAGATAGTCATCTTATTGGCTGCCATCAAATCTGTTCTAACACACAGTGATTTAATGCACAAGCAAATGAAACTCTGTCTTGCACTATTCCCATGATCAATTATGGATTTTAGCTTTGTCATTGGCTTTTTGGAAAGAGATCACTAAGATTCTCTTCCAAGTCTATCTTAGTCTAAAAACTCTGCTGAAATGTTCAGTAGCATAGCAACACTAAAGTCACTACTAACAACAGAGGTAGCTCTGGTGACTTAGTGACAAGGTACTGTACTGCCATTGTAAAGGTAGGTGGTTTTAACCCACCTGTTTCTTTGCAGGAGAAAGATGAGCAATCTCCTTCTGTACAATTTACTGCCTCTGAATATCTGCTTGCGAGTCAGCTGGGGGTTGGTTCTGGCTCAATGGTACACAACAATAACAAAAGAGTACAGGAGCTCTGGTGGCCTAGTGGTGTGGAATTGTGTTCCCATTGTGTGTCATTCAGATCGACCAGTTGTTTTCTGGGAGAAAAATAGGTAATCTTCTCTCTCATGATTTACTGAAAATCTGTTGTAAGGTCAGCTATGAGTCAATCTCTACTTAAAGGTGGTACATAACAACAACAGGGTAGTGGCATGAAGTACGTTGGTTAGAAATCCAACCACCTCCCCATGAAAGGTGAGAATTCTATTACTGAACCTTTGAACCATTAATGCTCCCAGAAAGGATCCTAAGGACAAGATACAGGTCAGAAAGCTTTCTACTCTCAAAGGCACAGGGTTGTAGAGGTGGCTTAAGAACAAGGATGATAGTAGTAGATGTTACCACTAAGTAGACACCTTTCTGAATCAGTGTCATGCCTCCTAGGTGTCTGCTCCACAGCATGATACACACTATTGTTGTTGGTTTTATGTGCCATCAAGCCAGAATTGACCCGTAGCTGACTCTCCAGTGAGTTTTCAGAGGCAGTTAAACATACGGAAGGAGACTGACGATCTTTCTCCCAAGAAGCAGCTGGCGGATTCAAACCATGGGCCTTCAGGATTGCAGCAGTTTCTTACTAGTAGGCCATTAGCACTCGGAATTAAACCCAAACACCTGTTAGCTTTGCCTTTTAGTTTTCTGACACAGTTACCCTATATATTAATATAAAGAATATTCAAATTTCATAGTTTTAAATCTTTTTTTAGAATCCATTAATCATTCCAGGGATATTCATATCCAAATGGCGAATTCTCTGTGGTCTTTGAATTTAGTTCAATTTAATTAAAGAATAACTTCCTCTTTTGATATCTTCTCTATATCCGCAGGCCCATTATGTACTGAGCCCTTATTATGTTTTTTTTTCATCTAAATTATATATATACATACACACACAAATACATTTCAATTATTTCTTTATGAGTTTATTTTCTCCAATAGAATGAGATTTTCCTGCAGGAAAATTCTAGGTTTTATTAATCTTTTCTTATTCCTAGCATCCAGAATCATTATTTAAATATAATTGTACAATATGGACATTTTACTTCATGCAAATTAAACTACTATGTTCAATGAGGGGTTATGAAGTGCAGGCAGTGAGAAAGAAAAAGAGAGCAAGCATGGATAACTTAAAAATGTGAGGAACTGTTTCACCCATTATTCTATAACATAAATTTATTCACCATAGTTGTGAAGAGGGCTGGAAGACTTGGATATGTCAAAATCCACCAGCCTCTGTCAGTGCTTCTTATGTCCTTTATTGCACAAGTATCTTATCACATTGTTATTGTATATGGTGTAGTCGGAACTGACCCATAGTCAACACTTCAGTGGGTTTTCAAAGGTAATTGTAAGGAAGAAATTCCATTAGAGAAAGATCTGGTCACATAGACTGCCAAAAAAAAAAAAACCCCAAAAAAAACACCCTCAAACTAATCTTGGCTTGAAACAATGAAAACAAGAATGCTCTTTAGAAATGAGGAAGGTGAGAATTAGTCTTACTCATTGCAAGTATATTATCAGTATAGTCCTATCCCTGGAGAGAGATAAACACTTGGTAAAGTGTTGGGTAGTAAAATGAGGCCTGTTCTCAAGGAGATGGATTGAAAAATGATTGCAACAATGAATTTACACACAGCAGCAGTTGTGAGGCTGGTGCAGGGTCAGACAAGGTTTTCTCCCCATTGTATTTTCTGTTTGCTTGTTTTTTTTCTTTCTGTAATTTTGATGACCTTTACTCCATGTGAGTGTCAAGCTCAACTGCAACTAAAAACAACTTAGCATAAATACTGCTGTTTTATTTGTGTAACAAAATCTTATAATGTAGGCATTGTTCTGAGGATTTTCCAGTGTTAACTGCTGTATACTACCTAACAATACTATGATGCTTGATACAGGCCATGGTCTTTGCAAGCCCTTGCTATGTATGCATCAGAGAGCTGGACAATGACTAGGGAGGATAGAAAGGGAATTGATGCCTTTGAGCTGCAGTGCTGGAGAAGACTATTGAATATACTATGGACTGTTAAGTAAACAAACATTTTTAGCCTGGAGAAGTTTAAACCAGGCTACTCCTTGGAGGCAAAGATTCTGAAGCTTCGTCTGACATATTTTGGACATTTTGCAAGGAGTAACCAGTCCTTGGGGAGAAATGTAGTGCTTTTGAGGTTGGAGGGGCAGCACAGGAGAAGAAGACTGTCTCTGAGGTGGATTGATTCAGTGACTAGAGTAGTGGGAGTGGGTGTGTTGGAGACTGTGAGACTGGCACAGGACAGAGCAAGGTTTAGGGCTGTTATATACAGTGTCGCTATGAGTCTCAGGCAACTCAATGGTGCATAACAACAACAACAACAATA
>NW_006399759.1:29286518-29298134 GCF_000299155.1 Elephantulus edwardii | reverse complement strand
CAGCTTATACTCATTCCAGGAAGAAACTAAAAAGAACAATTCTAGTAAGAACTCGGCTAGCTTAGCATAAATATAGAAATTTTGCTGTGTTCATAGGATTTACCATACGTTTATCTAATGCTACTAAAATATTCTGGGGTGGGGGGAAACTCAAATCACAGTTGGATTCCTTTAACTAATTTTGTTTTTTTTTTCTTTCACTTAGGAGACTAGAAATTGAAATTCAGAGTTCAGGCTTTAGAGGAGGTCTCTCTCTCTCTATTGGCTCTGTGGGAAGATGCAAGCATTTTCCCCAGATCTGTGGATTTGATATCCCTTGGTGATCTTCATGTGTGTTGGCATCCATCGTCCCCTGAGCCCTAGAGGTTTTCAGCTCAGGGACATCAGGCTCAACAGATTCCTCTTTCTCTATCAACTTTCTTGATGATAGTCAGGGCCTTCTGTTTGCTAATACCTTGTTCAAATTCTTTTCTATTTCCAGAGAGAGTGATTCAAGATATAACCCAATCACGCAGATTCTATTTTACATCATTAACGTAACTGCTCCTTGTTATGTTAGGTGCCATCGAGTCAAATACAACCTGTAGGAACCTTATGAACAATAGATCTTAACCCTGTCCTATCCTGTGTCATTAGAGCCCATTGCAGCAGACAGAATTTTAATCCACCTGATCAAGGCTCATCCTCTCTTTTGCCAACCCTCTAGCTTTTCAAGCATCATGTCCCTCTCCAAGGACTAGGCCCTCCTAGCAACATGTCCAAATAATGTAGGGTGAAGCCTCATCATCCTTGCCTCCAAAGAGCAATCTGGCTTCACAATGCCCAATACATACTTGTTTGCTCTTTTAGCAGTCCATAGGATTTTTCAGTGCTCTTCTCCAACACCAAGCTTAATGGTATCAATTCTTCCGTCATCTTTGTTCATTGTCCAGCTCTCAGATACATAGCAAGTGAACAGAAATACTATGGCCTGAATCAGACTCACCTTAGTCCTCAAACTGACATCATTACTTCTCAATTGTTTGCAGAGATAACTAACTGCAGTTTCTAAGTATAATACATCTTCTGATTTTCTGACTGATGGTACCAAGGGTGTTGATTGTGGATCCAATTAAGATGAAGCTGTTAATAGTTTAAATTTTTTCCTCCATCTATCATGACACTGCAACTGGTCCATTTTTCTTTGAGATGATTAGTCTTCCTCTGATCCTGATGCCTTTTCATAGAGTCCAGCTTCTCGAATGATTTGTTACCGTACAGATTGAATAGGTATGTATTCAACCCTGACGCAATCTCTTCTTAATTTTAAACCATGTCCCTTGCTCTGTTAGCACAATAGCTTCCTGGTCCAGGTATATGCTCTGCATGAGCACAATTAACTTTTCAGGTAGTCCCATTCTTCTTAATGTTAGCCATAACTTGTTATGATCTACAGAGACAAATGACTTTGTATAGTCAGTGAAGCTCAAATAGACATTCTTCTGGAATTTTTTACCTTTGGCCAGGATCCATCTGACACTAGCAAGGATATCCCTGGTGCCACAGTCTCTTCTAAATCCTGCTTGAACTTCTGGCAATTCCCTAACTCCTAATCCTGGCTAAGTAGTATTATAAAGGTTAGGATTTATAATGTATAAGATAATGACATCAATTTACAAATTAGAGGATGATAGAAATCATAGTCTTGCCAAGTTTTTGGGGACTTGGGGACAAATATTTCTTGGAGAAACAATGAATATTTCTTGGAGAAACAATTCACCCACAACTTTTCCCAAAACAAATTCTTATTGATAAAAGTGGCACTGATAGATGTTTTTACAATTTAATGTTGTTAGTTGTTATGTATCATTGAATTGGAATTATAGTTGACCCTCCAGGGAGTTTTCACAGGCAATAATTGCATAAGAGGACACTGTTAAACTTTCTTTTGTGGAGCAGCTGATAGATTCAAACCACATTCCTTTGGGATGGCAGTGCAGATATTTACCATCAGAGAGGCCACCAGAGCTCCCTACAATTTAATATCAATCTCAATTGGATTCAGCTGAATTTTCACATTTGCTTCAGTATTAATTTGTGATGATATATTGTTTTAGCTAAATTATATAGAAAATTTGGCATTACCCAAATATGCAATCATAAAATAAGAGGATTTTTTTAACAAGTGTCCTACATGATGATAATGGGTTTTGATAAGCAGTCTTCAGAACAGAGCAAGGAAACAGTGAATGGTTCAAAATAAGGAAAGGAGTGCATCAGGGATGCATTCTGTCCCCATATCTTTTCAATCTGTATGCAGAACAGATCATTCAGGAAGCAGGGCTTTATGAGGAGTGTGACATCAAGATTGGAGAAAAACTCATTAACAACCTATTATATGCAAATTATATAACCTTGCTTGCTGAACCTGAAGAAGACCTGAAGCACTTGCTGCAAAATGTCAAGGACTGTATTCTTCAACATGGGTTGAAGCTTAACATCAAAAAAACAAAGACTCTCACCACTGGGCCAATTGGCAGCTCCATGATAGATAGAGAGAACATTCAAGTTGTTAGCAATTAAAGCTTGCGCAGATCCACAGTCAACACCAGCAGTCAGGAAATCAAAAGATGAATTACATTGGGAAAATCTGCTGTCATGGACCTCTCCATAGGGCTGAAATGCAACGATGTCACCTAGAGACTAAGAAGTACCTAATCCAGGCCATGGTTTTCTCAATTAGTTGTTATGCTTCAGAGAGTTGGACAATGACTAAGGATGACAGAAGAAGAATAGATGCCTTCAAGTTGCAGTGCTAGATAAGAGTATGCCAAGAAAACCAATAGGTCTGTCTTGGAGAGGGTGAAACCAAGTCTCTCCATGGAGGCTAGGATTTTGAAGCTCCTCCTCACTTACTTTGGGCATGTGGCCAGGAGAAATATGTCCTTAGAGAAGGACATCATGCTCAGAAGGGTGGACAGACAGCACAGGAGAGGAAGACGCCAGATGAGACGAATTGATACGGTAACTGGGGCAATTGGGGCTGATGTGTCAGAATTAATGAGACTGGCTCAGGACACGAAAAAGTTCAGAGATGCTGTACATCTCAGGTGACTCAATGGCACACAACAACAATAATTTACGATGACAGGTTTGGAAACAGGAGTGGCATTGATTTCCTAAACAACATGCCTCTGGAAACACTATGAACTTTGATAAATGTTGATAGTTGTAGAGGGGCTTCAGGCCTTTTATTCATAGGGTCACTATGACTAGTGTTCAACTCAAAGGCAATCAACAACAACATCATCAAAACAGAAGAGTGTTAGTTTTCAAAAGACTAGTTACTGTTTGTTGTTGTTGTTGTTGTTGTTGTTGTGTACAATTGGGTTGGAACAAACCCATAGCTGACATTTCAGTGGGTCTTCAGAGGCAGTTAATCTCATGGAAGGAGATTTTCTATCCTTCTTCCATGGAGCAGCTGGTGGATTTGAATCACATGCTTTCAGAATTGCAGAGCAGCTTCGCAAGCTTATTGATTAGGAATAAAATTTCTAATTTCATAGACCCTAGATTTTCTGGAGCTGTCTAGATTGAAATTACCCATTTTCCTAATATAATCTGTAAACCTTGAACTCTAACCTAACTGCCCTAAGAGTAATTTTTAAAAGTTAAATAATAACAACAATAAAAATTTTGTTATCAGATTAATTCTGGCTTATACTGACCCTAAGGAATAAATTAGAGTGATAATTACTCCAAAATGATTCTAAAATTCTAACTTTTACAACAAGGAAATTTGGTAATACATTGGGTAAGTATTCAACTACTGACTCAGAAGTTATCCGTTAACTATTAGTTGCTCCACTAGAAAAAGATAGGATAATCTGATTTTGTAAAGAAACCCTAGGAAATTCGATGAGACTGTTCCTCTAGGGTTGTTTTAAGTCTAAATGGATTTGATGGCAAAGGTTAATTCTTCTCCCATGGAGTGTCTGATGAGTTCAAACCACTGACCTTTCAGTTAGCAATGAACATGAACATTTAACCATTGTGCCAACTTACTTTGCTTTAGGCATAGTGCTCTTTTAAAGTATTATCTGTGTGCATCAAGTTTTAATATTAGAAATCCAAAAGGATAGAATGGAAACTTTATTTTAAGGTCAATTAGTAATTATTTCAATTATTCTTAGAGAAAATATTCTGTGAACTCTTTCATACTCTCAGTAAACACTATTTTGGCCTTTCCCCCCTATCAATAATGTAATTTTCATTAAAATGAAGTAAAGAATTGGTGACATATTTTTGGGTTTTGAATTTTTTTTTATTCTCTAGAAATAAGCATTGACCCTATTTGCAAATCACACATTAAATAAACTTCATTAATTTTTATTACTGGCTTAGTAATTTTTTTCAACCCTGTATGGAATCTTAAAACCATTTCAATAGTCATTTTGTACTTCATGACATTAAAACTTATTGATCATTTCTACTTTGAAAAATCTTTTCCTCATGTTTGTTTGATCTTGTAACACCATGCAATGATCATTTTAAAACTACGGTCTCATGCTGTTAAATGTGACTGAGTCAATTCCAACTCATAGTGATTTTAAAGGTCAGCACAAACTTGCCCCCACAGGGTTTATAAGATTGTAATCTCTATGGAAATCATTGCTGTCAAGTCAGAATTGATGCTGACTTGATCTTCCATTGTACTTCTGAGGCTTTAATCTCATGGGAAAAGATTGCCCATCTTTCTCCTTTGGAGCTGCGAGTGCATTTGAACACCAGAGAAGTTTGGCCTTTGGATTAGCAATGCATCTCCTAATTGAATCATAACTGAAAACTAAATGAGTCATGGAATGACATCAAGGACATAGATGAAGAAAGCAAAATGTCATTTAAAAAAACAGGAAAGAAAGAAGAGACCAAAATGGATGTCAGAAGAGGTTCTGAAACCAACTCTTCAACATCTAGAAGCCAAAATGAAGGAAAAGAATGATGAAATAAGAGAGATTAACTGAGTAAGATCAGGATATAAGATTGAAGAGGGAAGGTGGAATATAACTGTGAACATTTGTATGTCATGAAGGAAAATTTAAATGAAATGACAGGACAGGGGAAAAGTTTTTGGGCATAATAGTGGAGGCAAGAGAGAGTCTTAATCATACTGATATTTTTCTAATTTTTTTTGTTAGCTGCTTAGCTCAGTATCAAAAACGTGCACAGATGGTATTAGGCAAAGAGAATGGAAACCTGCTAAGAAAACATTGTGCATCAATTGTTTGAATTGACTACACCCTTCCTGTATGCCTAGAAATCTGGGACCTCCTCAACTTACCTCTCTAGCTCTTTGCTCTTTTATCAATTATCCCTAGAGAGAATATCTAGAAAGGTTAACTAAACTTTAAGAACTATTTTTAAAAGATAATTTTATTGTTTTGGCAAAACTATATGCCTACCTTTTATGAGTATATGATTTAAGCATGGAATTTAATGATATATTTTTTAAAATAAATTAGTCAAATATAGATTGAAGTTACTGCAAATCCTTTTGCAGACCACTTCAATAAAGCAAATATTACTAGTAAATGAAGCACAAATTTTTATTTACTTCTCAGTGATTTTATGCACTATACTATTAAGTGTGAATAGCATTATGAAAAAGTTTGAAATATGAGAATTGATAAAATGCAATACAGAGAAAAGTGGACATATGCTGCTAGTAGAATGGTGACAATAGGTTTGCTCAATGTAGAGTTCAATTTTTTTTAAAGAATTGTCTGTGAATTGCAATAAAATTAAATATTCTTGTATGTAGTTTCTCATTTTCTCCAATTGCTATAAACATCTTATAGTCATAATTGGTGTCTGATTATTATAGTCAGTTTAGAATTTTCTAATCCTTTATCTGATGGTGTAATGTGTAACACATCAACTGCTAACGAGAAGGTCAGCAGTTCCAATATACCAGCGGCTCTTCCCAAAAATATTTACAGAAACATGATGTAAGTTCATTGCGAGTAGAAACCAACTCAGTGGAAAGGGGCTTGGGTTTTTATCTTATTTAATGGATTGAAGTCAATAAAAACTTACCTTCATTAGTTTCTTCCCCAAAGATCAAAAAAATGAAAATTACTACATGCCATATTTTTTAAACTGCGTGACTTTAGCATGTTTGCCATCAAATCAGACTCAGAGCTGACCCTTCATTAGGTTACTCCAGCTGCAAATCACAGAGGAGGAGACAGCCTGACCGGCTTATGTGGAGTTGCTGTTGATCTGAATCTCCAGAGAGACATGTAGCCTTTGTATCAGCATCACTCTCCTATGAACTACTCCAGCAGAGTTCCCTCTAATGCTATCATAATCCCCATTATTTATCAGCTCCATAGTATGTTGCAGCTATTATGCTAGATACTTTATAGGCAATACTTTAAGTTGTTGTTGTTGTTGCTGCGTGCTGTCAATTTGAGTTTGATTCATAGTGACCTTATGAACAAGAGACATGAACCCTGTCCTATTCTGTGCCATCCTCACAATCTCTGACCCACTTAAGTCCATTGCTGAAGTCTCTGTGTTCATAGATCTCACAGAGGGTCTTCCTCCCTTGCTGACCCTCCAAGCTTCCAAGCATGATTTCTCTTTCCAAAATATAGCTTCTTCTAGTAATATCCCAAGTTATGAGATAAAGCTTTGTCATTCTTGCTTCCAAGGAGCACTCTGACTACACTTTTTCTAAGACATAAGTTTGTTTAAGCAGTTCATGAAATATCTAGTTACTATTCTTCAAAACCACAATTCAAAGGCATCAATCATTCTGTCATCCTTAGCCATTGTTCAGCTCTCAGATGCACAGGAAGTAATTTAAAAGGCCATGGCCTGAATCAATCACACTTTAGTCTTCAGATTGACCTCATAGCTTTTCAATATTTTGAAAAAAAATGTCTGACAGCAGACTTGACCAATGCAATACTTCTCTAAACTCCTGACTGCTGGTACCAAAGGGTGTTGATCAGGGATCCCAGCAAGATGAAATCATTGACAGCTTTAATCTTTTCTCCATCTATCTAGATGTTGCCTACTGGTCTAGTGATGAAGACCTATGCTTTCTTGATATTGAGATTTAATCCATATCGAAGGCTTTACTTCTTTATCTTCAGCAGTAAATTTCTCAAGTCCCCCTCACTTTAGCAAACAAGGTTGTGTCATCTGCATAATACAGACTGTCAATAAGTCTTCATTCATCCCCTAGGCTGCACCTCATTAGAGTTCAACATTATGTATGATTTGCTAAGCACACAGATTTAAAAGGTATGGGAAAAGGATACATCCCTGACACGTACTTTTCCTAATTTCTAACCATTCAGTGTTCCCTTGCTCTGTTCAGACAAGTTTTTTAGTCTAGATATAGGTATAAATTGTGTATGAACACTATAAAGTGTATTTGGATTCCCATTTTTCTCTATGTTTGCCATACTTTGTTGATCCATACAGTCAAAAGTATTTTATAGTCAATAAAATACAGATAGTCATTCTTCTGGAACTTTCTGCTTTCTGCCAGGATCTGTCTGAAATCAGTAATATGCTTTGTGCCACTGTATCTTCTAAACCTTGCTTCTGGAAGTTCCTTGTCAATATATTGTTCTAGCAATATTTTTATGATCTTCAGCAATGTTTTGCTTGCATATGATATTAATGATATTGTTTGATAGTGTCCACATTCTGTTGGGTCTGCTGGATTCTGTCAGATCACTTTTCTTGGGAATGGGAACAAATATGGATCTCTTCCAGTCAGGTGGCCGTGCAGCTGTCCTTCAAATTTCTTCACATAGACTGGTGAGCACCTCCAGGATTGCATCTGTTAGTTCAAACATGTCAGCTGGTATCCTATCAACAATAACTTTTAAAATTATGATTTTTTCTTTCTTTACATGAGGAAATGAAAATCTTTAAAGATTAGATCATTCATCCTACTTCAAACAACAAATCAGTGCTCAATTCAGGAATAAACTTAAAATTATTGTAGTTGAAACTGTGTTCTTTCCTTTACTTCATTCTAACTTTTTCTAAAATCATATCAATCCTTCTCTATGTCTTCACTCTTCTAAAATCACAGTCAATGTGATATTGGATTTCATTGATTGTTTCTGAAGTCGTAAAACTTTATGGAACCACGTTGTTTTTGTTGTTGTGTACCACTGAGTTGGAATCAACCCATAGCTGACTTTGCAATAGGCTTCCAGAGACACTTTAATTGTACGGGAGGAAATTGCCTATCCTTCTCCAGTAGAGCAGCTAGTACACTGTACATTCAAACTGCATGCCTTCAGGGTTGCAGCACAGCTTCTTGCCACTGGGCCATTAGATTGTTCAATAGTTTCCACATTCTGTAGGATCACCTTTTTATTATTATTAAATGACTCCCTAATATTATCAGGTGTCTTAGGGACAAGGAGTTCTACTGCCAACCATAAAGAAATAGAAATATAACTAGTAAAACATGTAGGAGGATCCAAGGATGGGAAGGTAGGAACAGAGGGATGAGGAAGGTCATAGGGTGGCACAAGTTGGTAGTTGGAGGGAGAGGTGTGTAAAAGAAATGGGAAAGATCCAGTGGAGTTCTAGAAAGGCAGAGTAATGGTGGGCATAGTTCAATGTTGATTAATTTTATAAAATATAGCGAATGGGAATGATTGTATGAAACACAATGTGAATGAAGTATAGTGTGAAACACAACATATATGAACTTTCTAAGCAAACCAATATAAAATAAAAATTTACTATTTTTACACATTTAAACAAAATAAGGTTGAAAAGGGGACCTTAGTGGATATTAAGAACTTCCAGACCCACAGTACCTTTCAAAGTACATCACATGGGAAACGTTACAAATTTCAGACCCTCCTCAGACTTACTGAATCACAAACCATAGAAGTGGAGACCAGCAATCATGTCCTCCAGCTGATTTGGACCAGCACAAAGATGGAGAAACACAACAGTACAGGTATTTACATGAAATTCTTTCAGCCTAAATTCCTGCTCCAGCAAACTCACAATCCTCTGTTCTCATAGCTCGAGCCTTGTCTTACAATGTCAAAGCAAAGACACAGAAAGGATTAACACTGTACTACTAGGTATGCTCATTGTCTCAAACCTTTTTTAAATTTCCTTAAAAAGAAATATTGTTATAGCTTTCTTCAGATTTGAAGGCCTAAATTTTTTGGTAGAAAGTAATTAGCTCATTTTGTATGGTATAAACAGAAACCAAATATTGTCTAGTGGATTCCAACTAACAGTAACCCCTTATGTGTAGTCTAGAAGATAGAATAAAGGCTGGACAATGAAACAAAAACTCAATATAAGAAATATCCTCTGGTAGTATAGTGCTTATACATGTTAGGATGTTAATTGAGAGGCTACCAGTTCAAATTGCTCAACCTCTCCATGGGCAAAAACTGAGGCATTATGCTTCCATGCAAGGAGTTTTGGTGGCCTAGTCTTGAGAAACTGTGCTTCAATATCAAAGGCACACAGTTCAAATTCACTAGCTGCTTCATGAGAGAATATAGGCCAAAGAGTGCAGTGTAGGGTCAGAAGGGAGGAGCCGCAGAAACAGTGCATGTGGCAGAGACTCTGTCAGAGGACACCTCATACCAAGCAGGTACGAATAACTACAAATCCCAGAAGCTCATGGGTCAAGCCTGTCTTCAAATCTTGGGGCCTGAGGGCCAAAGGCCCTTGGGCCGGGAAGAAAACATTATATGCCAAATCTATAAGATTCATCAGCCTCCCCTGGAAAACTCTTGTAGCATAAATGGATAAGATGCCCTAAGGCACAAGAAGTCAACCCTGAAGCAGAAGTTCAAACCTCCTGAAGTCAAGAGATACTGCTCTTAGAAGAAGAAACTGGCAGCAGCTTGACGCATTGGGTATCACAGAAGCCAGAAAGATTGACATATAGGCCATCACATCAAGGGTTGTATAGGGGAGATTGTTGTTGAATGGAGTAGGTGGGAGTAGAAGTAAATGTTGGTGGAGCAGGGGAAGGGGTGGCTCAAAACACACCTGGCAAGGGTGGGGACAAGATAGAATTTATTGGGTTTTTTTTCTACTACTGGGAAATATCTTTAATCTGCTCTTCTCTGTAAAATGCTTGTCTGTAAGATAATGTTCTAAATCTGAGCAATCTAATTAAGAGAGACTAGGCAGAAGGACTGGCCATCGACTTCCGAAATAGCAGGCCTTTGAAAACCCTAAGTACAACAGAGGAGGGAAAAATCTCCTCCTACATGATTAAAATGCCTCTGAAAACCCACTGGAGGGTCAGCTATGGGTCAGTTCTGACTCAATGGTACACAACAACAACAATATGCTTCTATAAAGATTTACAACCTCAGAAACCTGATGGAGGGGAACTGTGAGTCAAAATCAGTTTGATAGCAGTGAAATTTTATTTGGTTTCGTTTTTTCAGGGTTTGTTTGTTTTTTATATATTAATAAAAGTTTACAGAATGCTTGATTTTTTCATTCATTGTTTCACATTTTTCTCATTCTTTCTCTCTTACCTACTTTATTCCACTTTGTAAAGCATCTCTTTTTCCAGATTGTTGTCATACCTAAAATGCTTAAATCATACATGCCTTTCAGACAGTTTTTCCCCTTTATCTGTTCCCATGCAGTATTTATTATCTCTCCAGTCTTTTTCTATCCTCCCTTCTAACCTCCCATGTCAGTCCTATATTATCATATGGTGTTATGCTGTACTTGACCTTTTGTGACTGAGATATGTCATTCAAAATAATGTCATTTGATGGGGTGGTTCATTTTGGTTTTATCTTGTTTCTATGAATAAACAATAAAAGTCATAGCATCTATCACTCACTGAACACCTTCTATGTGTGGAACACAACTCTCTGGGTGGTAAAATGGTTACCATGCCTGTCTTTAACTGAAAGGTTGGATATTTTAGTCCACCAACAGCCTATCCCCAACAAGATCTGGAAATCTACCTCCAAAAATCTGTTTATTGAAAATACTATGAAACAAAGCTCAACTCTGGCGTATATATGAAGTGGCCATGACTTGGAATCTACTGGTATCGATATGTGCCAAATACTTAATTAAATAAGGCTTTGAATTCAAGTTCTCAGTAGGATCAGATGAAGCCTAAGATTTGTGTTATATCAAGGTTAAGTGACAGACTCAGGTATCAAGTTACAACAATTATTTTGAATTGACAAAAGAGCAGGTAGAGAAAATAAACTAACACATTTGGACTACAGATATTTATGAACAAGAATTCAGTCTTTATAAAATGATCTTTTATAAGACTGAACAAAACAATAACTGCACAAAGTCTCAAATAAGATGTTGTTGCAAAAGAAAAAAAGTCTTGCCCTGCTCACCAAATTCAATAGAATAAAAGGATGAAGAGAAGTTCCCTACAGAGAAGAATATTGAAAATATCAGGGACTACTATAAGAACAAGAAAATTATCTTTAAAAGAAGTACAAGCTGAATGGTCCTTAGAAGCAAGAATGGTTACACTATGTCTCACATACCTTGAACATACTATTAGGTAGTGCTAAGAAAAGGACATCATCCTTAGTAGTAGAAATAGTTGTTGTTGTTGTT
>NW_006399759.1:29280771-29285658 GCF_000299155.1 Elephantulus edwardii | reverse complement strand
AAAAAACAAAAAACACAACAACAACAAGGCCCCAGGAATTTATGGCATACCAATTGACATATTTCAACAAACAGATGCTGCCTTGGTGTCCTTAGTAGAGAGCCCAGGGAAAATGAAAGAATTTGTTCTTTAAAACAATGTATTTGAATTTTGTAAATGAGCTAGTAGAAGATTAAAAAAAAGTTTTACAAATAGTATGAAAAGTAGGTTAAAAATAATACCCATGTTTATTGCAGCTTTGTTCACAATAACAGAGTTGGAAACAACCTAAGTGCCCATCAACAAACAAATGGATAGAGAAGTTCGGGTATATTCACATGATGGAATACTATGTTGTATTGAAAAACAAGGAACTCATGCAATATTATTCAAAATGGGTGGCCCTGGAAGACATGCTGAGTGAAAGATCTCAGTCACAAAAGGACAATACTGCATAGAGCCACTATTGTAGAAAGGAACTGACATCAGGGTTGGGGTGAGACTGAGAAAAATTGAATAAATTATGTATACTGCATTGAAACAGATGAGAGAGAGAACAGTTTAAAAGCGATATATGATTAGGTATTGTGGTTATAACAAGAGTCCAGAATACAAGTTGCATAGTGGAGTGTACTGGAGGAGGGAGGGACTGTATACCAATTAAGGAATTCTTCTTTTACTTTTCAAAGAGAGGAGAGAACTGGGAGGAAGGGGTGGGCAGGAAGAAAAATGCAACAATGAATGAATGGAAATCCAAAATCTGTAAATATTCATTAAAATTAATAAAATACAATTTAAAAATAATAGCAAAGGGATTAAAAAGTAATTAAAAACTTAGAAAAAATATAAAAACAGAAATTAATGTGTTTTTTAAAAAAATGAAGACCCATGGTAAGAAGGACTGACAGTGCCAAAAACAAAGGTTTCAAATGACTGAGGATGGAGCACCTATCAGTGTTTCAGTGTTTCATGTGTTGGAACCAATCTGACGGTATCTAATAAAATTATAATAGGACACATGAATTATAATAACTAGTAATAGTAGACAGTGGCTGTGGGCTAAGCTCAAAACTAAAGAGGGCAATGGGAAATTAGAGCTTCAAGTCTCAGTGAGGGAAATACAGCTGCTATGTGCTGCATCTTGGTAGTCTAGAGAGACATTAGGGTTGCTGTGGAGAACCTATACCCAAGAGACATCAGGTTTTTACATTAAGCTGGTGTCATCAGAGCTCAGGGTGTGGTCTAAGCAGCTGTCTTGAATCACATCAGTAGACTGACATAACATAAACATAACCATAACAAAAACAAATACACACACACACACCCCAAAATTTTTTAAATATCCATTATAGATTAAATTATGTCTTCCCAAAATATATTGAAACTATAAGGCTGTACCTGCAAATGTGATTATGTTTGAAAAGAATTTTTTTCTTTGATTACGTTAATGAGGTTAGTGAGGATAGAGCAGTCTAAAGGAGTCTCCTAAATTTTATAAGTATCAAAAAAGTGCAATAGCTATAGAAACATATGAGAAGAGGAGGATAGAAATTGAGAGATGTTAATCTTGGAAGGCCCAGAAAGACCAAGAATTGCTGTTCCTTTATGATGCTAATACAGACAATTCATTCATTATTGCACTTTTCTCCCTGCTCAACCTCTCCCCGCCCCTCCCCCACAAGTTCTCTCTTCTCTTTGAAAAGTAAAGAAAAAATATTTCATTGTTACACAATTCCTCCACCTCAGTCCACTTCACTGTTCAGCCTTCATTCTGGACACCTGTCATGACAATAATACCTAATCATATATCCCTTTTAAACAGTTCTTTCCCTCATCTGTTTAAATGCAGTATACATGATTCATCCCATTTTTCTCAGTCTCCCCTCAACCACATTGTCAGTCCCATTTTACAACAATGGCACTATGCAATATTTGTCCTTTTGATACTGAAATATTTCATTCAGCATAATGTCCTCCAGGGTCACCATTTTTAATAATATTGGATGAGTTCCTTATTTTTTAATGCAGCATAATATTCCATTGTGTAAATATACTAGAGTTTCTCTATCCATTCATTTGTTAATGGGCACTTAGGTTGTCTTCAACTCTTTGCTATTATGAACAAAGCCACAATGAACATGGATGTGCATATATCAGCTTGGGTGGCGGTTATGATTTCTTTATGGTATGTTCCCTGTAGTGGAATTGCTGGGTCAAATGATATTTCTATTTGCAACTTTTTGAGAAGGCTGCACACTCCTTCCACAGTGGTTGCACCATTTTACACTCCCACCAACAGTGAATAAGGGTTCCAGTTTCTCCACAACCTTGCCAGCACTTGGTGTTTGTTGTTCTGTTAAATTTTGGTATTCTTACTGGGGTGAGATGATAAGCTTATGATTGTTTTGATTTGTGTCTCTCTTAGAGCTAGGGATTTTGAACATTTCTTCATGTATCTGTCGGCCATATGAATGTCTTCTTTGGTGAAGTGTCTGTTTATATCCTGTGCAGATATTTCACCTGGGTTATTGTAGCCTCACAGGAGATGGATGATCACATTCCAGGGATGTTCAAGACTGCATATTAAACATGGGAAGAGAGGCTATTGAATCTAATAATCTCCTAAGGCTCAGCCACAGAATTCTGTGATTTTTCTAAATCAGACTTTTCAAACTTTCTGGACACCTAAGTGAGGGGATATTTTAGTGTTTCTCTAGAGCTGAAGTCATTCTTACTTCTTTATAAAGTCAGACAGGATTTGAAGTCTCTGGGATGGAGCACACGCTATCCAATCCAAACAGAACCTGTCTCCACTGAATGATGATGAAAGCTGTTTGAATTCTGGGGCATCTCTAACCCTAACCCTCCCTCCTACTGTCATCATATGAATCTCTGCTGGGGATTATCTGTCTCTCATCTGCTACTTTCCTGGTTTCCAAGTTAGTTCCAAGGCTCTCTCCCTCCCCTGCTGCACTTCACTCTAAAAGTACTGCACACTACATAAAAAATTGCATTTAAACCAGTGATTCCTTGAACAGGAAAGGTTATCAGTTTTGTGGAATAACAAATACATTTATCTTCGTTGTTGTTGTTGTATACCAAGGAGTTGGAACTGATGCCTCTAGAGGGTTTTTAAATTAATTTAACCCAGTTAATTGCACTAGAGGAGCCTGTCTTTTCTCCAGGTTAGAGGCCTTTTGACATGCTTATGCTATCTGACAGGATACAAACATTTGTATATCAGTGATTGAACCTAATACTGATCTATTGAAGGAAAAAGAAAAAACAAAAAAACAGGGCCAAATTCCATTTTCCACAGGCTCAGAATAAATGTCAGTTTTTCTAAAGCCATATTTAGAGACCAAATCCCAGGATGAGTCAGAGCCGAGTGTTCTTATTCAAATAATAGTGAAATCAGGCCTTAGAGAATTGTTAGTCAGCAAAACTCAATTTGGTTAAGGTCATGTTCTGGGGAAGGAAAGGAAGAAATATGAAACCAGATTTAGGCCTGCCAGAGACCAAAAACAGCAAGGTATAGAGAAGGATTATCCAAGTCCTGCTTCTTATGCCTAGTGTGAACAGAAAGAACTCTGCAAGCAACAAGGAGAAGTCTACCCAGTTTGCAAAGTTCATAAACTCCTTCCAGTTACACTATTTGCATTAAAACACTGCCTTTCAATAAAACACTGCCTTCCAATGGCCTCTGCTTCTACCTCATCAAGTGGCTTTTCATTTCTTCTGACCACAGCCCCTCCTTCGGGAATTATTTGCCATCTGCAGGCAGTAAGTCCTTCACTGCCTGACTTAACTGGTGGTTCCCAGAACCCTCAGCCCATAAAGGCTTCTTCAACTCTCTGAGTCCATGCACACAGAGGGAAGTCATTAACAGGCTTGTTCAGAGGCTGTAATTACCACTGCAGCAGGGTCTACTCCAGTTCTGGTAAAGATTCTTCAATATGATGGTGGAGTAAAAACTGATTTATTTAGGGCATTGATACTGTCTTGATGGGTGCATGACCTCATGATTTGTCAAAGTCTGTAAGTGTACGGGAGCACTGATGACATGATGATTTATGCAATGCACTGCTCACCACAACGTTGGCAGTTTAAATCTTCAAATAACTCAGCAAAAGAAATATGGACAATTTTCTCCTGTTAAGGCTTTTAACTTCAGAAACCCATTGAGCGTTTCCATGAGGCTGATGACCTAGTTGCATTATCTGTTTGAAAGCTCTTGCAACTCCACTAGCTGCTCCGTGGGAGAAAGATAGGAAATCTCTTCTCAGACAATTTACAATCATTGAAAATACACTAAAAGTCGGGTAGGAGTCAGTTTTAACTTAATGGCACATATCGACAATAGCAGTGACTATGGTTTGAGTTTTATGAAAATGTTCAGCACAAATAGCCCTGACATGTCTTCCAACTGGAAGGTAAGATTTTAAGTAGAGGACAAGCAATGTGCATTGGGGAGGAGTATATAGGAACTCTGCTCTCTGTGTTCACAATTGCTCTATAAAACTAAACTTCTTAAAAATCAAGGTCCATTAAAAAAACGAATAAACAAAATAAGTAAATGGAACTTTGGAGGAAGACTCAGTTCTAAGTAATACCCTTGGCAATCACCGTCAGATGTGGGCTAACAGAATGTTATAGCAAAAATCTCAGTCTTAATGCCTTTCTCTAAATGTCAAAAGTTCTCACAGCCCTCCTTGAATAATACTAATAATGAAGAGAAGACAAGTTGAGTCAGCAATATAACAGAACACTCCATGAGTTGTAATTGACTTCGTGAAACCTCATTGTTTTTTCTTTTTCAATTCAAAGAACATAAATTTTATCTTAAAATTATTTTCTTACTCTTTACACAACAAATTTTTTTGGATTATAGTTGTTATTGTTAGGCCC
>NW_006399759.1:29267963-29277411 GCF_000299155.1 Elephantulus edwardii | reverse complement strand
ATATCCTATCACCCACAACATTGTATTTAAGAATAGAACTTGACATTTTCTTTTAAACTATGAATTTTTCTGTTTTTCGTACTTGAAATGGTTTACCATATAATCGTCTGATTATAAGTAACCAAAGCCAGGTCTTCTTTATCTTGTGAATGATTAGAATGTCAATGTTCCATTTTGTTGTTCACAACTTCTAGTTTTCCAACATTCATACCTCATACATTCCATGTGGGGTTTTTGGGAGTTTTTTGGTTTGTTTTGTTTTTTTGGGTTTTTTTGCATTTGAGAGGTATGTGGTTTTTTTTAAGTAAATTTATTAATTTCAGTAAAAATTTACAGAGACTTTGGATTTCCATTCATTCATTGTTGCACTTTTCTCCCCTCCCAATCCTTCCCCCTAGTACATTGCCCTCTTGCAAAAGTAAAAGAAAAATTCTTTCATCATTTTACAAACCCTCTCCCAGGTCCACTTCACCATGTAGCCATCATTCTAGACTCCTGTCATGACAGAAATACCTAATCACATATCCCTTTTAAGCAGTTTTCTCCCTCATATGTTTAAATGCAGTATACATTATTGAACCCATTTTTCTCAGTCTCTCCCCAACCTCAAGGTCAGTCCTGTTTTACAACATTGGCACCATGCAGTATTTGTCCTTTCCTGACCAAGATACTTCACTCAGCATAATGTCCTCCAGAGTCACCCATTTTGAATAATATTGCATGAGTTCCTCGTTTTTCAATGCAGCATAGTATTCCATTGTGTGACTATACCATAGCTTCTCTATCCAGTTGTTTGTTTATGGGCACTTAAGTTGTTTCCAACTCCTTGCTATTGTCAACAAAGCCGCAATAAACATTGGGTGTGCATATATCTGCTTCGATGTCAGTTATGGTCTCTTTGGGGTATATTCCCAGTAGTGGAATTGCTGGTTCAAATGGTATCCCTATTTGTAACTTTTTGATAAAGCGCCATGCCACCTTCCACAGTGGTTGCACCATTTTACACTCCCACCACCAGTGAATAAGGGTTCCAGTTTCTCCACAACCTCGCCAGCTTTTGTTGCTTGCTGTTCTGTTAAATTTTGCTATTCTGACTGGGGTGAGATGATACCTCACAGTTGTTTTAATTTGCATCTCTCTTAGAGCTAGGGATTTTGAACATTTCTTCATGTGCTTGTTAGCCATCGGAATGTCTTTTTTGGTGAAACATTCCATGCCTTGGCTAGGATGTTTGAAACTGTTTTTCCTCATTTTTATTGACTTCCAATCTGGGTTCTACCTTTAATACTATAACTCTCCATACTCTTCTATTGTTCACAGGGTTTTCAGATGTCCGTTATTTAAGAAGCCAATCCTACTTCCTACTCTGTCTTAATACGGGAGTTCTACTTCAACCTGTCCATGATGGGTGATACTTCTGGCACTTGATTCACTCATGGCATAGCTTTCAGCATCACAGAAATCCACAAATTACCTCAATATAGCAAAGTGGCAGACAAGTGCTGTACTAATAAGAATAATCATAAGCAAGCAACCATATAAACACTTAAACTATATAGTAATTGGAATATGTAATTTTATTCCCTCAATATAACAAACTGGCAGATAATTCTGTTTAGTAGGCTCCAAGTTCAAATTATTGAGGAGCAATTATGCCAATTTGAGGACTAAGGTATACCTGACTCAGGACATGGTCTTCTCAATCATTTGCAATGCATTTGACAGCTGGACGATGAATAAGGATAACATAAGAAGAATAGATGCCTTTGAGTGGTAGTGTTGTAAAAGAGTATTGAATATTGCATGGACTATCAAAAGAACAAACAAATATTTCCTGGAGAAGGTTCAGCAAAAGTGCTCTTTGGAGGAAAAACTAATAAAGCTTTGTCTCATGTATTTTGACCATGTTCCCAGGAGATGCTGTTCTTTGGAGAAGGACATTATTGGAAGAGGACAAAGACTCTCAACCAGATAGATAAGCAGCACAATAACTATAGCAACAGTCTCAATTGTGTCAGAGATTGTGATGGATGATAGAGATTGGCACAGGAAAGAACAGGGTTCATATCTATTGTTTATAGGGTTGCAATGAGTTGTACTCAAGACTTAATGGTACCTAACACCAACCAAAATATGCATCCTGAAGGGTATTTTCTTAGCTTTTATTTTCCCTTTTCTTCAGTCACAGTTGGTCTAACTGTCTGCTTATTCCAGACTGTCTAGGCAAGAAAGACTATTTATATGCTTAAATAATTCTTGAAAATTCTCATGGAGAATTCGGGGTAAATGGCAGAGTAGATAGACAGCAGTTCAGGCCCCATTCGCCAAAGATACAAGAAAACAAATCTAATCCTGGACCTTGAGATTAAAAAGGAATAATTTGAGGAAAACAGTTAAGCTCTCCAACCTAACCCATTGGCACACCCCTGTGCTGAGCTGTGCTACAGTAATTTTTGCAGCCAAGTAGTATTGACCTGTGAAGGTGGTTCCAGTTCTATCATTACTGATACCCTAGAACTCTCTGGGTGACACTCTTCAAGAACCTCTCTCCTTTTCCTGGACAAGAAAAGAAGAAAAAAACACCTCATGAAAGACTACCTACTTCAAAGCATTGCTGTTCTCCCACCAAAACTATTATAATGTTCAATCTCTTATTATCATAGTTAATTTGAAGAAGGGAAGATGAGGGTCATAAAATTGGTTTGCCAATCTCATAGCAAGCATTGAAAGAAGTAACTTGTAGGAACTTGGTGGTCTATCTATTTATTCTTAGATTTGGGCATTCTGTCAAAATCCTAAGACAAGAGAAGCCTCATTTCAATCTTATTTCAATAATTTTCAGAAATTAAAATAAGTTGTTGTGGTAGTTGTTGTTTTTTAGTTCTTCAAGGACTATAGAAAATATGTACTATCAACCACAGAGTTAAGAACAAATGCTGACATCAGAACTGATCATAGAAGTAGAAGAGAAAGTTGTATGTGGTGTTAGAGAAAGCTTAGGAAGGAAACCTAAATATGTCCCTGAATATGAGAGTTGATGGGAGTAAAAAAAATAAATCCTTTATTCTATGCTTTTGAAGTGAAAACCTTAGGCATGAAGGGCAATTTAAAAACCCTCAGCTAAGTGATGAGATATTAAAGACGAGAGGGTTTATGTTTCTTTCCTTTTGGTATATCCTATGGTTCTCATGCCACTTAGTGGAATTCTGTGCATTACAATAAGCCATAGAAAGAAAGCACCTTGGTGTCTCCTGCAGAAACTACTACCATAGAGAAACTTCTAAAAGTGTTTGTTTTTGTTGCTGCTGTTATTTGCTATTAACTACAACTCATAGCAACCCTCTGAACAATAGCTTTAAATCCTGCCTTGTCCGAAGCCAATCTCACTATCTCTGACACACTTAACTTCATAGATAGTCATTGTGTCAAACCATCTCATCCAGCATCTTCCTCTCCTGTGCTGTCCCTCTGCACTTCCGAGAATGATGTCCTCCTGCAACGGCTACTTCCTTCTGGCAACATGGCCAAAGTACATGAGACAGATTTTCAAAATCTTTGTCTCCAAGGAGCAACCTCGTTTCACCTTCTCCGAGATAAATCTGTTTGGTTTTTTTGCAAGCCATGGTTTCTGATAGTACTAAGAAATAAGAAGAGCCCTTAAGGAAGATGGAAGTATTATAATTGAGAGTCACAGTAAGTCAACAAGTAGAAAAGACTAAGATAGTAAAAACATGATTGTTGACCAAGACCTGGTAGGATGAGATACATTTCAGTAAACAGAAAGAACAAAATATGAGCAAAGGCCCCATGTGTACTTCCTTCTCCACTTCACCCCAGTTCACTAGAGTTTGTAAGTTATGTAAGTTTCTTAAGAACCCTAACGCTGCCCCAGGAAAAGAGAGGGATTTTCATTTTTCCAAATATATATTTGTTGGAGTTATGTACCATTGAGTCTACTGCGACTCATAGTTACTCATATACAATATCTCTGCACTCTGTCCTGAGCCATTTTCACTGTCTCTGATACACCTAACCCCATTATCCCAGTTACTATGTCAATCCATCTCATCCAGGGTCTTCCTCTCTTGCACTGTCCCTACACTCATCCAAGCATGAAGTCCTTTTCCGAGGACTGGTACCTCCTGGTCATGTACCTGATATATGTAAGATGGAGCTTTAAAATCCTTGCATTGCAGAGGCAACTTGTTTTTACTATCTCCAGGCCAAACCTATTTGTTCTCTTGGTGGTCCTTGTAATGTCCAACATTCTTGTCCAGCACCACAACTCAAAGTTGTCTATCCTTTTGTGTCTTTCATTTTGTTTTGTTTTTCAATTGTAATTTTACTGTAAGTTTACTGAAAATTTTGGTTTTCATTTATTCTTTAATAGACATTTTCTTCCTATCAACAAACAAATGGATAGAGAAACTGTGGTATATTTACACAATGGAATACTATGCTGCATTAAAAAACAAGAAACTAATGAAATATAATAAAAAATGGGTGGCCCTGGAGGACATAATGTGGAGTGAACAACGCAGTCTTCCAGACTCACTCATGTTGTTTTGTGTTTTACAAGTTCATTGTTTCTCAGTGCTGCGTAATATTCCACCATGTACCAATTTTTCTACCCATTGCTCTTTCCATCTCTTTGCTATTGTGGATAATGCTGCAATGAACATTGGTGTGCATTTTTTTATGCCATGGTTCTAATTTTTTTTAGGGTATATTCCCAAAAGTGTAATCACTGGGTCAAATGATATTTCTATTGCCAGAGTTTTGAGGAAGTGCAGACTGCTTTCTATAGTGCTTGTTCCATTTTACATTCCCATAAACACTATAGGAGAGTTCCAATCTCTCCACATCCTTGCCAGCATTTGTTGATTGGTGTCCGTTTGAACTGCTGTTGTTGCTTTCTTTTGTTTTGTTTTTAAAGGAGGAATTGGGAGAATCAGAGTTGATGAAGTAGTTACAAAAATTAGTAAATTGTCTTAATTTGAAAGATTTCATTTCTGACTTTTAAAAAACATGGAGGATTTCTCATAAAAATATTTGAGTTCAGGGAGGAGAGATAGGGAATGGCAAAGGACACACTGACAAAGGAGATTAATCAGAACTGGCTTCGACAAGCACTGTGGCAATTGTACAATTAAAACAGACATTCGGGGGGGTGGGGTGGAGAAGAAGAACAAACTGGGGAGGAGGGTAGAGAAAACAGTGCAACAATGAATGAATGAAAACCCAAAATCTCTGTAAATGTTCACTAAAACTAATAAAATTTAATAATAATTTAAAAAATATTTGAGCTCAGATATAGAACGATATAAAGAATATCTATATGCACTCCTGCCTACAACTTGACAGCACTTAACCAAACAACAGCAGCACAGAAAGAGATAAGTTGGCCTAGTGGCCAGAAAGTGATGCCACCAAACCAAAGGCAGATGACTCTAATCCATGGCCCTCAGGCCTGTCTTTAGTTGTTTTTGGTGAAACATTCTTCTAGGTCGTATAGCCCTGATCTGTCCACTTGCTGTTCAAAGGTAACTAACTCATGGTTGCTGTGAAGTGGAACACTGTGACACTGATGTGTCAAATGTGAGAATGTTTACCCATGGTGGACGGTGTTTGGTCGAGCTCCCCTAATAAAACAAGCTTGGAAGCAGGAGAGGCATCCACTTCCGTAATAGCTTGCCTCTGGAAACCCTATGAACCTGGAGAAAGGATGATGAAAGTTATACAAGTGTTCGGGTCTTTCATTCATAGGTTTGCTATGAGTCACCTACAACTTGATGGCACTTAACAATGACAACAACATATGCACTCCATATTGTATAGCTAAGAAGAGTCAAATTTGTACTCAGTATTAAAGGTAAGCAACATTGAAGACCATGTGCAGAGTGGTAACTTGCCTTAGACTCAAAATAATAAAACTAGATAGCCACTTTTTCTTGGAGTCACTGCTTTCTCTCCAGAACCAGGATGGATTGTTACAGCATTTAAAGAATGAAGCATCCTGCCAATGCAGTTCCTTTGAGTAGGATGAATCCTGCCATACCAAAGCCAAATCATACATGCAAAGCCAAAGTCCAAATCTCTAAATAACATGTTCCTTTCATAAATTCCCATCTATTTGGACACACATCCATGTGCACTCAAATTGGCATCATAAAAATTGTAATAGTAATCATCATTTGTAAAAATGGGTCTATATTGCCTAGGTAAAAGAGGTACATAAAAGTGGTGATTTAGAGCAAGAAAGCTCTAGAGTATAGATAGCCTGCCTAGGTCAAATCCTGAGTTTATATTTATTACTTGAGTGACCTTAAGAAAATTATTTTCATTTTATATGTCTCAGTTATCTTATAAATTAGTTAAATAAAGGATATCTATATAGGATTTTAAAGCTCTGTCTCACCTACTTTGGGCACATGGCCAGGAAGGACTAGTCCTTGGAAAAGTACATCATGTGTGGAAGAGTGGAGGGAAGACACGGGAGAGGAACACCCCAGATGAGATAGATTGATAAAATAATTGAGGTAATGTTGGAGTCAGTGAGACTGGCTTAGAATAGGGCAGGCTTTAGAGCTGTTATATATAGGGTCACTATAAGTCAAAGGTGACTTGACAGCACATAACAACAAAAATAGGAGGTTGTGTAGAGGCTTGAGTTCTCCACCAGTTTAGACTTTCAAATTTAGGTTGAGAAATCATATGGTGGGGATGCCGTCTTCAAAGGAATTACTTGAGTTCTTGCAAGTTAACATCCTTTTAAAAAGAAAGCCCAATGGGAAAGAATGGAAGACACTTTAAGGTGAACCAACTCCTGGTTCTTATTTGGAAAAGGAGACAAAAGACACAAAATCTATTTGGAACTAACATAGGCAGATGCCAAGTGTTTTATTGTTGTTGTAACAACCTGAGAGCCATGGGGAACACACAGGATTTAATATCCATAGACTTGGGTCAGAAGATTTGGGTCAGGAATCCAGTGTTAAAGTAGGTATTGTGATCTTGTTCCAATCAGGTAATTACTACACTTTTCTATTTTTGCACTTATAAAATGGCTTTACGCTTTTTTTCCAAAAAATTATTCATGAGGATACCAAAATAAAATTGCTTTGAAAATCATAAATTACTGTAGGAATATAGGTATAATCATTACCAAAGCTTAAATTACACTACACATCCCTAGCTTAAAAAATCGCATATGTAACCTTAGATTCTGATTGAGAACAAGCCTCTATTAGGACATCATTATGCGTGTAGAAGCTGGGAAAACTGTCATTTCACTGCTTCTATGTTTTTTTCCCTCTACTACCCAAGGATGGATGAAGGCTCAATATCAAGAAGACAAAGACTCTCACCATTGGAACAATTGGAAGCATCAGGATGGATGGTGAAGAGATTGAGATTGTTCACAGCTTTAGTTTGCTTGGTTCCACAGTTAACAGTCTTGGCACCAGCAGCCAGGAAATTAAAAGACATATTGCGATGAAAAAGTCTGCTGTTAGCAATTACTTGCGATGCATCAAAGAGCTGGACAATGACTAGGGAGTATAGAAGGAGAAGTGATGTCTTTGAGCTGTGGTGCTGGAGAAGAGCATTGAATATACCATGGACTGCTAAGAAAATGAACAGATTCATCCTGGAGAGGGTTAAACTGGGCTGCTCCTTGGAAGCAAGGATTCTAAGGCTTCATCTGACATATTTTGTACATGTTGCAAGGAGGGACCAGTCCTTGAAGAGAGATGTCATGCTTGGGAGGGTGGAGGGACGGCGCAGGAGGGGAAGACCCTCTATGAGGTGGGTTGATTCAGTCACTGGGGTAATCGGGGTGAGTGTGTTGGAGACAGTGATATTGGCACGGGACAGAGAAGGTTTTAGGGCTGTTGTATATAGGGTCACTATGAGTTGCAAGTGACTTGATGGAACATAACAACTACAACAACCCAAGGATGAGACCTTTGATTTACCTTCAAGACATGCAATGATTTGGAACCAAGAAAAAAAATAGAAAGAAATAGAATATAACCCTGGACCATTTATGGGAAATGAAATCAGATTGTCACCTTATATTTTAGGACAAAAAGGTTCATCTCAACTTAACTATAATGTCTTAGGGGAATACGTGATAATTTCTTCCTTTTTTATATTATCTGTGTTATTCACAAGATTTTCTTTTCAAGTTTTTACCCAAATATTCTTGGATAGTCTACGTACTTTTAAGAAGAACTGATGGTACAATGAATTAACCCTTGTGTTGTCAAATGAATGTTCAACTCACTCAATACTACCAAGTCAACACTGGCTCATAGTTCACATTCCAGTAGGTTTTCAGAGGCAGTTAAAGATACCAGAGGAGGCTGCCCATCTTTCTTCCACAGAGCAGCTGGTGGATTCAAACCAGAGACCTTTGCTTTAGCAGAACAATTCCTTTCTACTAAGGTACCAGAGCTCCTTAAGAAAATATTAGTGGTGCAAATCCACCAGCTACTCTGAGGAAGACAATAAGAAAATCTGTTTCAGAATGATTTACATACTCATTAGCCTTGTAAGACAGTTTTACACTATTCTATAGAGTTGTCATGAGCTAAAATCAGCTGGATGACAGAGTGTTTGATCTTTTATACATTTGCTTATTGTTTGCCAAGATATAGTTGTTGTGTACCATTGAGTTGGAACTGAACCATAACTGA
Organism: Elephantulus edwardii; assembly: GCF_000299155.1. Taxonomy (NCBI): domain Eukaryota; kingdom Metazoa; phylum Chordata; class Mammalia; order Macroscelidea; family Macroscelididae; genus Elephantulus; species Elephantulus edwardii. The sequence goes on along the minus strand of NW_006399759.1, from coordinate 29,268,712 downwards.
ACTTTTGGTGGGTTTTCAGAGGCACTTAATCTCACAGGAGAAGACATCCCATGGTTCTCCCACAGAGCAGCTGGTGGGTTCGAACTGCATATCTTTGGATTGAAACCACAATTCCCTGCCAAAAGCCACCAGACAATGTTGTCAAGTTAGATATGTTCGTGATGGTATTTCACAGGCTATTTTGTTAAAGGAGAAAATATATAAGCAAAATAATTACACAAGTAATTTATTATGAGAGTTAAGTTTAAGAGTAATTTAAAAGTAGAGTGGTATGAAAATCTATAGGGAGAAGGATTTATATATTGTGCAGTAGAGGAGTCGGGGTGGGATTTTCTAAGGAAGATATATTTAAGATAAGCTTTAAAAATTTGCTAAAGATCAAAGATCACAGCCTTCAATAAGGATTGCATCATAACATCAAGAAATCCTAGGCTTAATTATATGAATAGTTCACTTGAAATTCAAGGTCAAGTTCATTCTCTGAACAGAGTAAGGTTTTTATCTTAAATAAATAATCATAATGTCCTCTAGGGCCACCCATTTTGTATAATATTTCGATTCATTATGTGAGTGAAATATCTCAGTCACCAAAGGACAAATACTGCATAATGCCACTGTTATAAAACAAGACCGACATTGGGTTTGGGGAAAAATTAAGAAGAGAGGGGATAAATAGTGTGCACTGAAGTGAAACATGTGAGGGAGAGAACTGTCTAAAAGGAAAATATGATTAGGTATTATTTGCATAG
>NW_006399759.1:29259835-29260548 GCF_000299155.1 Elephantulus edwardii | reverse complement strand
GGCAGCATCAGGATGGATGGCAAAGAGACTGAGATTGTTCACAGCTTCAGTTTGCTCGGCTCCACGGTCAACACTCTTGGCACCAGCAGCCAGGACTTTGACCTGTAGAAAGCTGAAATGGAATTCACATCTTACATCATACACAAAAATCAATAAAAGGATCAGAGACCTAACAATAAAGGCCAAAAGCATAGGGATTGTAAAAGACAAAATGGGACCAATCTTAGAAGGCCTAGCTTATGGTTTAAGTAGACTAGTGAATACGGTCATAAATGTACAACCAGAAGCAGATAACATTGATGAATGAGACCCTTATAGATTAAGTCCCTGTGAGCATCAAAACAATTTCCAAAAAAAATTTTTGAAAAGAAAACCTACTGACTAGAAAAACATGATGCAGTTTACTAAATTCTTTAATTATATGATTTATTGTAGTTAAGTAGAAGAAAGTTTTCAGGAAATGCATACTGAAGTACATAAGGGTAATGGAGCATCACACCTGCAACTTATTCTAAAATGACTCAAAATATAACATTATATGTGCATATGTTAGCTTGAGAACTGCCAGAAGTCCAGGCTGGATTTAGAAGGGGTCGTGGTACTAGGGATATTGTAGCTGAAGTTAGATAGATCTTAGCTGAAAGCAGGGAATACCAGAAGAATGTCTATCTGTGTTTCATTGATTATGCAAAGGCATTTGACCATGTGGATCA
>NW_006399759.1:29253686-29259357 GCF_000299155.1 Elephantulus edwardii | reverse complement strand
AAAAAAATATAATCACATTGTATCATCTTATGAAGAATTATTCTAGGGCAGAAAATAAAGATTCCGTTTTGTCTCCAAGTGGTGAAAACAGTTATTCACTTAACATATTTGGCTGCTAAATGAAAGACTGTAAATTTGAGTCTGCCCAGCGGTACCTTGAAAGAAAGGCTGAATGAACTACTTCAGAAAAGTCAACTACTGAAAACATTACGGATCTCTACACTGGCACACATTGACATAGTGTACAATCAACTTGTTGGTATATAGTTTTTGTGTATTCATTAGTATCGGTATGTATATAGTATGCAGCTTCTGTTCTAACTTGAATCTGAGAATAATCACAACCATGGTTGTTACAAGGTATGTTGTAAAATGTGCTATCCTTTCTTCACTCGTTTTTTAATATCTTCTTGCTAAACTTCAAAGTCTGGTCTCATTTCGGCTTGATTAAAATCAATGCATCTTTTATACAATACTTGAGTGATTATCCTGTTAACAACAGGATAATCTTTCCTTCTGAATATGGTGATGGTAGAGGCAAGGTCACCCAGCATGAGTTTATGTATCCAGTGAAGCTATGAGCAGACAACCATCAGCCACATAGTGACATGAAAATAAAGCTAGAATGAAAGAACTTACAAGCTCTCTTTCTGAACACACAGGATTTTGCAAACTGGGAAAACAGCAGATAGAGAAAGAATGACAGTATGAAGAAAACAAATTGTGAGTTGTGCTGCTAACCAAGGTTGTAAAGTTGTACTTCTTCATTATTTGAATCTACCAGTATTTTGGTGGGAGAAAGATGGAAAATATCTTCCCATTGAGATTTACAGTATCAAAAAACTGATGGAAGGTTGTTATTAATTGGAACCAATTCAATAGTAGTAAGAGAGGGAGAGTGAACTGGTGACACTTAGTAATTCTTAAGAGATCATACTTTTGTTATTAAAATAGGATGTATTCTTTTGAGGGTCAGTTGTGAGAGCAGGACTTTTATGTTGCATATAAAGCAACTACTACTGGTAAAAGATGCCTACCTTAGGAATCACAATCTAGGCTGCATAGAGTAAGCAATTCTTGCTCAAATATTGAAAATTTCTCTAGCAGTAAAAACTAGCCTGTTGTGAAGAATATGTAGCTTAAAAAATATTCTTATCTCTACAGGCAAAGAGTCTACATTGGACAGAATACAAGTAGGAATAATGTCTCTTGGTCCACATGCCAGGAAATGCAGTCTGAGAAATCTTTTTTCGCTCCTTCTGAAGGTGACCCTCAAAACCTCTGAAACATTTTAAAACTCAGCATATGCTTTCTACCTCAATAATTCTGATGTTTCAATATTCATCAGATATTGATATCCTGTCAATTCTCCATAAAAGCACCATTGTTAATTCTTCAAATCTTGTATTTTTGTTCCAGTTAAATACAAAATCTTTTAGAACAGAAAAAAAGCAAGAACAGGGGGAAAGGATAAAACCTGGAATCAGACAAGTGAATTTCAAACTCAAGCTCTGCCACACATTTGCTCTGTGAAATTAAGGACAAGTTAAATGAATTAAGCATTCTTGTTTCTAAAATGCAAATAAGGATTGCATTGACTTCTGATGTTGATGGAGAAAACTGAATACACAACAAATAATTCTGTCTTTGAAGAAGTATATAAACAGAATGTTGTTTAAGAGCAAGATTTTGTCTTGCAAACTTTGAATTCATTGTCAGGGAAGTCCAACCCCTGGAGAAAAACATCGTCTTTGGTAAAGTAGAAAGTTACAAAAAAAGAAAAGGAAAGCTTTCAAGAAGATGTACTGATACAGTAAACACAAAGAGGGCAAGAGGGCTTAATTGCAGCAGAGATTATGAGGCTGGTACAGGATGTAGGAGGGATAGGTTCTGTCCTGCATATGGCCGTTAAAGGTTGCCACTAACTCAACAGTGTCTAACAACAATAACGTCTCAAGAACTGTCTGAAAGGAATAGATTATTAGGCATTATGTGTATGACAACTGTGAACAAGAGGTGCATTGCAAAGTGGACTGGGGGAGAAGGAAGGGAGGCGGAGAAAGGGAAATGTGCAACAACGAATGAGTTGAAAATCTAAGTTTTCTGTAGGTGAAAATCACAATTTTAAAAATATATTTCTAAAAAGAAACTTTTTTGTGAAGATTGTTAAAAGGATTAAGAAATGTGATTGAGCTTGAATAGCATCTCTTTCAATTTTATACACTCAGCTTGGGCACATATTCAGGCTGATCCTCTACTCATTCACTCACAAATGACGAGCCTGTATCTTTTCCAGTTGAACCTCGACTGGGTTTCAGACTATAAACCACCTGTGTGTCACTCGACTACACAACCACAGATTTCACCATGATCTTCCATTTCCTATTATTTAAGTCCAGCATAAGGACGAGTCTCAATCACTTATTAAAGTCTAGTATGCTGCAATTAAAGTCTAGTATGCTGCAGTGGCACATTCTATAGGGAGCTGAGCTGCTAAGCCAAAGGCTGTACCTCTTTGGAACTTTCACTCTCATGACAGCTTCTCAGGAGACAGATTATCGGTCTCATCCAATGTGCTTTACAGCCCTGGAGATCCAATGCAGGTTAGCAATGAGTGGTTCTGACTGATGGCAATGAGTTTGTATTAGGCTTTTGTTCTCATTTTAATTTTTTTTTTTTGGGGTTTTTTTAAAAAATCTCAACTATGCTGGTAAGATTGTATTTATGAAAGTAGAAAATTAAATTGAGAAAAGATTTTATGTTCAATACTGAATCAGCATAAGCATTGCTCTCTTCTCCTGCCCTCTCCCCTTTAATGTATTGGTTCCACCTCTTGATGTGAGGCAGCCAGAACTCAAGTGTAGACCTGGGTCAAAGAGATAATCAGGGTTGCAGGGATTTCCAGGACTGATGAAGTGTACAAGATTAAGGTCAAGTGATGTATTTAATAGAATGATGAGAGCCTGTGAGTCTGGGCCTGAAAAGGCATGCAATAGGGAGAGTTTATTTATTATACAAAGGTAAAAAAAATAAAAAAGAGCTCATGGGAGCCATATTTCTCACTGTAGGGAAAAGAAATTTAAATAACTTCTTTGGAAAGGGTGGAAAAGACACACAATCTTTAGATTTTGGGGTTGGAATTACAGATTTGCTGTGAACTCATAATTTAAATGCACACATATACAAAGTTTTTACATATCTATCTATCTATCTATCTATCTATCTATTTTTAAGAACTTAAATCTAATTAAAGAATACGTGGATCACTTTATAGTTGTATTTCTTAATATATATTGTTAGATATTTATTAGATATTGGCATTATATATATGTATATATAGATATGTGTGTGTGTATATATATATACTCATATTACTGTGTGTGTATATATATGTGTATATATATGTGTGTGTGTATACACACACACACACATTTAGTTCCTAATTCTGTATATTGTGTCTACAACCAATGCTACTTCACTAGCAATGAACATAATTAGCACCTATTTCTTAGCTTCTAAATTGCATCTACTTCCCAAGCAACATGCCTCTGGAAACTCTATGAACTTTGATAAATGTCAATAGTTGTAGAGAAAAGACAAGGGCTTCTTCAGAAAATGGCTGATTTCAAGCCTTGGAAATTAACAGTGGAAAAAGTTGGAATATTTTATCATGATGAAAGTAGAGAGGTACAAACGGAAGCAAACTTGTTTGGAGAATACAAAAGTCAGCTTGAAAGAGGCCCTACTGGCCAATTGAGAACAATTTGGATATGAAAGAAGATAACTATAACCATATGCTTGTAAATTTTTCAATATAATGGGAATGTATGCATTTGCACTGATTTGAATAAATAAGTAAACAAATAAGTACATAAATACATAACCAGGGAGAAGCACTTCTCTAAAATAAAATGCCAATCAACAGTGTGAAAGAAATTACTTAATTTAGAAAGTTATTTTTCAAAATAATCATATTAATAATTGACTTAGGTTGTTCTTAGGTACCATCGAATTGCCTGTGACCCTTAGCGACCCTATGTACTGCAGCTCTGAAGCCTGCCCTGTCCTGAGCCAGTCTCACTGATTCCAACACACCTATCCCCATTGTCCCAGGTACTGTATCAGTTCATTTCATCTGGGGTCTTTTTCTCCTGTGCCGTTCCTCCACCCAAATGAGCATAATGTCTTTTTCCAAAGACTGGGCCCTCCTCCTGGCCATATGCTCCAAATATATGAGATCAAGCTTTAAAATCCTAGCCACCAAGGAGAAATTTGATTTCACTCTCTCCAACACAGACTTATTTGTTTTCTTGGCAGTTCATGGTATGTTCAAGACTCTTTCCCAGCATCACAACTCAAAGGTATCAGTTGTTCTTCTGTCATCCTTGGTCATTGTCCAACTCTTTGAAGTAATTGTGAAGACTAGCTTCTGAAACAAGTGCACCTTAGTCTCTAGACTGGCATCGCTACTTTTCATTACTCTGGAGATAGATTTTTCCCAATGCAATTCGTCTTTTTATTTCCTGACTGCTGGTCCCAAGTGGAGCCAAGTAAGTTGTAATTGTTAACAATCCCAATCTCTTCTCTATCTATATGGCGCAGCCAATCTTTGTCTTCTTAATGTAGAGTTTCAGTCCATATTGAAGACTATGGTTCTTGACCTTCTACAGCAAGTGTTTCAGGTCCTCCTCAGTTTCAGCAAGCAAAGCTCTGTCATCTACCTAACATTGGTTGTTGATTAGTCTTCCTCCAATTTTGATGTCACATTCCTCCTCACAAAGCTCAGCTTACCAAATGATCTGTTCTGCATATCCCTGATGCACTCCTTTTCTGATTTTGAACCATGTAGTGTTTCCATGCTCTATTCTGAGGACTGATTCCTGATCCAAGTATAGCATTATGCTAAATAAACTAACTCAGTCTCATAAGGACAAATAATGTATAGGACCATTATTGTAAAATGTGTATGAGGATTCAAGAGAAGGCAGGTGGGAGCAGAGTTTTGAGGATGAGCAGGGGTGTGGTTTGGGTAGGGGGACAGGGAGACGGCTAATTATAGGGTCACACAGATTGATGGGAAGAGGAAAGGGTATGTAAGGGAAATGAGAATGATATGGTGTGAATAAAAATGTATATGAATTTTGAAAGTAAACTAGAACAAAATAAATATTATTGAAAAAATCTGAGACAGCTAATTGATCTACCAATTGAAAGAAAAGCACATTTTATGCCTATTAATAAAATAAAGTAAAAATTAAGAAAAGAGATATAAAAAAGGCAAGTTTATTTGGAAAGAAAGCCCGAATAAGCCAAGGACTTCTAAAAAACAAAAATGAAGTGGGAAATATTGTCTCAAAACCTACTACACAGCACAGCTATTATAACCAAAACAGCATGGAACTGATAAACTGACAGACACACAGAATAATGGAATAGACTTGAGAACTCAGAAATTAACCCATCTATTTATGGTCAACTGATATTCAGCAAATAAACAAAATCTATCAAATGAAGAAATTAGAATCTCTTCAAGAAATGGTACTGACAAAACTGGACTTTGACCTGTTGTTGTTGTTGTTATGTGCCGTCGAGTCATTTGCGACTCATAGTGACCCTATGTACAACAGCCCTAAACCCTACGATAACTTGTGCCAATCGCACTGCCTCTGAC
>NW_006399759.1:29240120-29249341 GCF_000299155.1 Elephantulus edwardii | reverse complement strand
GAAGTTTCATCTGACATACCTTAGACATTGTTTTAAGTTGGAATCAGTCCTTGGAGAGGGACATCATGCTTGGGAGGTTGGAGGGACAGCATAGGAGAAGACGACTCTCAATGAGGTAGACTGATTCAGTCACTGAGGTAATGGGGATATGTGTATTGGAGATAGTAAGATTATCACGGAATAGAGCAGGGTTTAGAGTTGTAAATAGGGTTGCTATGAGTTGCAGGCAACTTGATGGCACATATCAACAGCAACAACAACACAATTTTGTGAGCCAGGAGAGCCTACTACTGGATCCACAGATGGGGATTTGCCAGGCCTCGTAATTATGTGATCTTTTTCCTTTAAGTAAAGTACCTCATTTCTCTATTTGTTTTTAAATACACACTTCATTCGGTCTAGGTCCTCTAGATAAAACTAAACTAAGATAATTTAACTTTCTGTTTTAACTATATAGGGAGTTGTACTGTTCATCCAAACATCATGCCTCTCTGGCAGTTTGAACAGTGATTCCAAAGAAAAAAGTGGTCAATTTCTTCTGGTGCAACACACAACCTTGGAAAGCCGGTGGAAGGTCAGCTACACATTGCTTTAAACTTGGAGGCAGTGAGTGAGTGAGTGAGTGAGTGAGTGAGTGAGTGAGTGAGTGAGTGAGTGATGACTCTGTGATTAATACACTGTGCTCTGAATCAAATGGTAGGAGGTCTTAACTCATGAACTGACTTATTATTAAACAATTTTTATAATGATTTACAGTCTTAGAAATCCTACAGTGAGGCTCTGTTTATCCTATAAGTAGTAAGTCAGAATCAACTTGACAGCAAGTTTAATGGTTTAGTGTTACCTACAGATCTCCTCACAAGGTTCTATAAAAGAAATTAATTGTCCATGAAAGATGAAAATTCAACCTGGGATAAACCAATTCAAAGTTAGTTTTCACATTCTACTTGCCATTATTTACCATTTGTGTTGGGCAATCTAAATACATTTTTATATGGAAAAAAGAAAATAAAAACAGACTAATTCATTGCTAACCTTAGATTTAAAAAAAAATTAAATTAAAAGGTAGTAGGAAAGAGCTGTAGTGGCATAATGTGTTGCTCTTCTAACCAAAAAAAGGTAGTAGAAATAAAGCTCTGCATATGGTTGAAGAGAACTAACATTACAGGCATCACTTTTTCTGCTAATTTAGCTAGTTAATTGTGCACTAAGCCTCTATAGAGTACTGAAGAGCAATGATGTCAGTCTGGAGACTAAGGTGCACCTGATATAGGATATGTTCTTCACAGTAACATGCTATGCATCAGCGAGTTGGACAAAAACTTAAGATGATAGAATTTTTGCCTTTGCATTATGGTACTCGAGTAGAAGAGTGTTGAAAATACTGTGGACTACCAAGAAAACAAACAGATTCATCCTGGAGAGGATTAAATCAAGCTACTCTCTGGAGCCAAGGATTTTAAAGATCCATCTCACATATTTTAGGCATGTGGACAGGAGGGGCCATTTCTTGTTGAAGGATATTATGCTTGGAAAGGTGGAAGGACAGCACAGGAGAGGAAGACCCAGGATAAAGTGCATTGATTCAGTCACTGGGGAAATGGGATTAGGTCTGTGGGAGACAACGAGTTTGACTCAGGATAGGGCAGGGATCAAAGCTATTGTTCATAGGTTTGCTATGAGTCATAGGCAACTTGATGTCTCATAACAACAACAGAAACACATTGTACATTAAGAGCCTCCAGCAGCAATGAGACAAAGAATTAGCCATGCTACCATGAATCTAGCATCTTGAAGGTTTAGTGTACACTCTGGACAGCCAGTCCTACTGAGCTACTTATCCTGGCTGAGGCTAGCTAGTTGATATTATGCCTAGTTATTCCACTTGTTTGTTTGTTGTCATGTACTGTAAGGTCAGAACCAACCCATGGTGGACTCTGCAGTGGGTTTTCAGAGGCAATTAATGCTATGAGAGGAGATTGGTCATCCTTCTCTCTCAGAGCATCTGGTGGATTCCCAACTGCATGCCTTTCAGGATTGCAGCATAGCTTCTTGACACTAGGCTACCAGAGATCCCTTAGTTATTCCTAGAACCCTTAAATTATGACCAGCATCCAGTCTCCTCAGACACTAATATTCTATTTTACTTATCATCTCCCCAAAGCAATGTCCTTTTTTTTATGGGAAAATAATTCTTTGAATTTGCTACCATGTCCTTTTGACTAACTTGCTTTCTATACCGGAATCTCTGATTGGCACAAGCATTCAAGCACTATCAGCAGAAAGGTTAATTGTTTGAACGTACCGTGAGATACCTCAAAAGACACACCTAGACATGTTCTTCCAAAAGATTATAGGCTTGAAAACATGAAGCAGTTTTGCAGTGCATCTCTGGTTTACCGTGAGCTGAAATCAACTCAGTATCAACTAGCAACAACAAAGAAAACCCAACTTGAATAGAATTAATCTCTGTGTACAATTACCTTGTTCTAAAAAAAGAAGAAAAAAATCGGACCTTTTCGGACACTATATGTCAAACAGCATCAAGGCACCGTTTTGGAAATAGTTTCTGTAACTCAATTCATTTCCTCAAGCTTACTGCATTTATACACCTCAATAATAACTGAGAGTCTGGCAGCAGTGTCCAGTCAAGTTACACCAACTATACTGAAAATAGCGTGTAATCCAGAATTACCATCCATAGGATTTAAGAATTCACTACACCATGATCTGACGGGGCAAGATATTTAAATATAGAAATACTAACACCTTTGTTTGCATGAAAGTGATTCTGCAGAACATGATACACTCATGACACCATGGTATCTATTGTCAGGTGACATGTAGGTTTGAGAGGTTTCCAGTAAGACCTAGAGCAGCCATCATTCAGCAACTTCTAATATTTGAGGTCTATGTTCAGTTATTTTACTAACTTTTTTAAGAAAGATGCAGGTGGGTGTGCAGAGAGCAAGAGTGAAAGCCAGAGAAATAGCAGGAGTGAGGCTTGCCCGCCCACATGTATGCTAATAGGAAGAAACTTTTGAGCTGTAGGTGGTTTCTGAAAGGTAAGTTGAAGTGGAGAGAAGTGTGAACAGGGAAGTACAGCAGTAAATAACATTTGAGAATGGGTGGAAATAAGGAATCGCTTCAAATGACTTTGAAAACCCCTTTTAATTTTTCAGACCACATACTTTATGCTGCCAAATGCTGCTCTATATCAGATTTATCATAAAGGACATTGCAAAAATGAAAATGACTTAGGCTGGGTTCTACAGGGCAGTGGACTCAGAAGGCTAGCAGGCTAGAGATCTAACAGTAAATTCTATTGTTTTATTTGCTATCTCCTAGCTCAGCAACCCCTCTTTGTCTTTACTGTTTTTGTCCTAGTTTGGAACATCATAGTATTTTACCAGGAATATTGAAATAGTTCCCTAAATGTTCCTTTTTCCATGTATTCCTTCTTACATATATTTAATGCAGTAGTCATTGTGACATGGACTAAAATATTACCATGTCATTTTTCCTATTAATTCACTTCAGTAGGTATTCATTGTTTACAGGCTAACATCTACTCTCTAAAGTCATGAAAGGTGATCTATGACCCCTAACCATATGCACACATAAAAGCTTTATATAAAGTTTCCAATTTTTCATGCATACTAATCAAAGTCTGATACCAAGTAGGTTAATAATGCTCTGTTGCATGACTAAATAACTGATGAAGGTATAAATTAATAAATCTCACTGATGCAGGCCAGTTGAATATTCTAGACACATTTTAAATGATATTTACTTTTACATTTGGGTGTTGGACAAAGAAAGAACTCCTGACAAGATTGCATTCTTGCTACCTTCAGCATTTTACAAAGTTGAGAGCAAAATACTATTCTACTGAAATATGAATTTCTATCCAAATGTTTTCTCTAGAGAAGCTGTAATAAAAAGGGAGGGGGAAACCTAACAAAAGCCCTCAAGGCTAAGTTTGGTTGCTTAAGTTTCCTTTTGTACTTATCTACATCTGGACAGAGATAAATATGCCTTTTCCCCTTATAAACAAAGTTCCTAGGGAGTGAATGTCCACCTCAATTGATTTCAAACTCTAGCTGTGGAGAAACTATACAGTTCATTACAGTAGTTTCCATCTCTCCCTTATTCCCAATATATCTTACAGACAGTAAGATTTATTTTTCTGTAATATCAATGTCCCTCCCTCTTCTCTCATCTTGCTTTAATATTCTCTTTTCCAGTTAATATGTTAGCCCTTTAATAAGAATATGTATTAAACAGAAACTTTTGATTTTTAGGTTGCAATAGGGTATTAACAAAGAAGAAATTTTAAGAACCATGGTAAACTGTTTTAAAAAAATGTTGAAGATCAAATTATCATAAAAATAATTTTTATTTCCTCACATTATTATGCTTGTCATTAGATTATTGTTTTTTTTAAATTTAAATCTTCCTGGGCAGCCAAAGACACAGCAAGCTCCAATGGTCAACACCATTAATAACCTTAATTTTGGCAAACCATCTCTGTGGCTCTTCTCCAAAATATTGTTGTTCCTAGGTGCTGTCACATCCAATACAATTCATGGTAACCCTATGAACAGCCGACCTGAAACCTGCCCTATTCTGTCACATCTTTATCATATCTGGCAGATCCCATTGCTGAAGCCATGTTTCACTTCATCTCATTGAGGGTCTTCCTCTCTTTTGCTGATCCTCCATCCTTCCAAGCATAGTGTCCCTTTTCAAAGAATAGCCTCACCTACCTGCATGTCAATAGTATAATAGCTTCACCATCTTTGCCTCCAAGAAACACTTTGGCTGCTCTTTTTCCAAGACATATCTGTTATTTTGGTAGTCCATGGGATAGCCAGTACTCTTCTCTAGCCCTACAACTCAAAGGCATCAATTCTTCTTGTTATCCTTATTCATTGTCCAGCTCTCTGATGCGTAGCAGGTGATTGAGAAGACCCAGGCCTGAATCAGGCACACTTCAGTCTTCAAACTAACAAAATTGCTCTTCATCCTTTTGGAGAGGTCTGTGACAACAGACTTTCCCAATGAATTACGTATCTTGATTTTCTTACTATGATAGTTGATACCAAGGGAGTTGCTTGATGATTCAAGAAAGGTAAAATTATTGACAGCTTCAATCCTTTTCCATATATAATAATCTTGAGTGTTGGTTCTGTGTTGAGGACCTTTGTTGTTTTTATCATTAAGTGTCTTCAAGTGAATAACAGATCTGAGCCCTGTCCTATTCTGTGCCATCCTCACACTTTTTGACACATTAGAGCCCATTTTGGAAATCATCATGTTAATCCACCTGGTGGAGGAGCTTCCTTTCCTTCATTTACCTTCCACCTTTCCAAGAACCACATCCTTCTCCAAGGACCTTTGTTAGGTGACATCAAATTGGTTCTTATTGATAAGTCACCCTAATTAGAACAAAATGAAACACTGTCTAATCATGTATTAACCTTACAATGGTTGTTATTTGAAGCCATTGTTACAGACACGGTTAATTCATATTTGAGAGTTGTCTGCTTCAGTGACCATATACTTTATTAAGCACAAAGACCTTCTGGGTTTGATCCCTCCTGATAATATTCCCAAAGATGAACTATTGTCCTTGCACCTAAGAAGCATTTAGGCTGTACTTTTTCCAAGACATATTTGTTCAATGTTCTAGCAGTCCAAGGTGTATTCAATATATATCACCAACACCGTGATTCAAATGCATCAATTTTCCTTTGGTTTCCCTTACTTGCAATCCAACTTCTGCACAGAGATGAGGCTATTGAAAATACTATGCCATGATTCAGGCACATCTTTGTCCTGAAAGTAACAGCTTTGCTTTGTAGCACTCTAAAGAGGGCTTTTGCAGAAAATGTTTCCAATACAATATATCATTTGATTTCTTGAATACAGGCCTAGTGATAAAAATTCTATGTGTTTGGCTATTCAAATTCTCCCTGAAGGTTGGCATTTGTTTTGAAACCCATCTTTCTGTTTCCAAAGCTACTATGTTTATGTATAACAGGGAGTGAGAGAGGCAATAAAGTCAGATCGATAGCCTAGTAATAGCCATGATTCCATAGACATTAAAGAGTATTTGTAATTTAGGACCCATAATTTGGCCTAATGCCCTATTTTGTGTAGCTATTGATTTTTCAATATTTGGAGAGCCCCAGAAAACCTTTTAGAGCTAAATTCAGCAAAGGAGTAAAAAAAAAAAAACCAAAAAACAAATAAGACTCTTCTACAGAAGCACAACCTAGAGAAATGTCTCCTATTTCAAAACTCAACTTTGGCTTATGAATTCAACTGCCTAGGTATTTTACATCAGTTTTTTTTTTTCAGCAGCACCTTTAAAAAAATAAGTAACATGAAGAAATATTAATGAAAGTCCCTTCTCAATGAGGAAAGCCAGATGCACAAAAAACTCCTCTTCAACAACCCCATCCATATTAATTCTTCTGACTGGAAAGAGGTCCTAAAGTGACTCATCATTTTAAACACATGCCCAAGACTATAGTTGCCCAGGAATTGCCAGTAATTAAAAGTATGTCAAATGTGTATGTTTCTATTAGGGGTTAAATTTCACCAAAGGACAGTTTTTAAACCAAATACACACTTTATTCATAACGCAATTTGCAGGAAAGGAGCTGTCTTTTTGTTGTCTCTTCAGGGATTTATGGAGAAGAATCAAAATAAAAATAAAAGAGGCAGGAAATTAATCTTGTCCTGAAAAGATATTACCCTCTTTGAAAGACCTGATTCTCCTATGATACTATATTGACAACTCAGGTTTCTGGAATTCCACTGTAAACTGTTCCTCATTTTTGTTGAGTTTCTAGTTTAAAAGGCATAATGTCTATCTTCATGGACTGGCCTTTCTGATGATATGCTTACATTTGTGAAAAGAAATCTCACCATCCTTATTCATTGCCCAACACTTAGCAGCATAGCAAGATATTAAAAATACCATGGTCTGATTAGACTCACATTAGTCCTCAAACTAATATCATTATTTCTTAGTAATTTGGAAAGGCCCCTTACTGTATACATTCCTGGTGCAATATATCTCCTGACTGTTGATACAAAGTGTACTGATTGTGTATCCAAGTAAGAAGAAGCCATTGACAATTTCAATTTTTTCTCCATCTATCATTATGTCATCCTTCTGTCCATTGTGAGAATTTTGTGCTCATAGAATTTTTTTTTTATTTCTTGATTTGGAGATTTGGGATTATGACTTCATGGGACATCTAGTTAATTGGCCTTATAATATTTCTAGAGCTTCTATTCTATCTCCTAGTCCCTTGAGTAGTGCCTGGAACTCTAAAAGCTTGTAAGAGTCAATTCAAGGCCTAATAATTGCTGTTTACCTGGAGCATCAGAGGAACAAAGAAAATAAGAAACAAGAGTAAGAACTGAAATGTGTGGTTAATTCTCTCCAAAACCAATTGTCTTTTTGCCATAAGAACAGAAGAATTATATGGTACCCAGACACAATTATCAAAAATACTGATCAGTGAGTTATTCTACAAATAATGGGCATTCAGAACAGAATTTTAAATACTTCTTTTAAAACATGAAAATTAGATTTTCTGGAGCCTTGAAGGTAGATAAATCACTGAAATTAATGCCTAAAGATAATCTAAACCTTAAAAACACAAGTAACATCAAATATGATTTTGTAAGGTTATAGACGTGTAAACAATTGAGACAAGTATGATATGTGGAAAGGAAAAACTGGATTCTCATATAAACTTTTTCATGGAAAGAGCTTGCATTTTCAGCAATCATTTCTAAATTTTGGAATGCAGTATCTTTATAATTTCTAGTAACTCATTCTATTTTTTTTATTACCAATCTAGAAATACTTTTATATACATTTAAGCCTAGTGCAAGCAGATGTGCTACAATCCCAAAAGCACATAGTTTGAGGCCACCAGCTGCTCTATGGGGGAAGGATGGGTAATCTCCTTTTGTGCGATTAACTGCCTCTAAACCCCTCCCCCCAACGGGTCAGCCATGCGCCAATTCTCACTCGATTTTACACAACAACAACAAACCAAAAGCATCCCTCGAAATTATTTCTAAGCCAAAAAATATTTTTTTACTTAACAATATGTATTGTGTCTTTTAAGAACTGTGGTTTTGTTGTTGTCCACCATGGACAGGGGAGGAGATTATCCCTCTTTCTCCCAGGGAACAACTGGTAGATTCAACCACATTCCTTTGTGTTGGCAGCACAATGTCTTACCACTAAGCCACCAGAACTATCTAAGAACTAACTCATCAGGATCAAATTCACAACAAAGATTAGATGCAAACTTTAGAGGGCAGAGAGGTTATGCTAATGAGAGAAAAAAAAGGAAGAGGAAGAATAGTTGCACTATTCAAAGAATGCTGCCAGCAAATGGCATATGTAGAATTTTTTATTTTTTGTATATATTCTGAACAACTAAGTAACAGAAAAAAAATTATAACAAACCCATTATATCTTAATGTAAACAAGTATATGAAAAACAATCTTTCCAAATTAAAAAGTGACATTATTTTATGCATTTGAAAAATCTCTCAAATATTACTTAATAGAAGGCAAGTGGATATTCATGTCTATTTCATTCAACCTATAATAATGCCTTTCTT
Source organism: Elephantulus edwardii (assembly GCF_000299155.1). Classification (NCBI taxonomy): domain Eukaryota; kingdom Metazoa; phylum Chordata; class Mammalia; order Macroscelidea; family Macroscelididae; genus Elephantulus; species Elephantulus edwardii. The sequence continues at coordinate 29,240,677 of NW_006399759.1, read as the reverse complement.
TACCTAAAGTAAATTAATAAAACCTGCTTTCTTTATATACAGGTATAGAAAAGGTAGATAGTTTTAATAGATGCTTCAAAAAATTGTGGGAATTCTTCTTTGAGAAAAAAACAACAAAACTCTACAAATGGTGTCTTCTTAAAGATAAACTATAATGTTGAATCAGGAACCACATTAAAGAATTTCTTATAAATTGGTACACTTATGTCTTTTTCTAACTTGTACATTGAACAGATCTTTAATTCACATATATTTAGGTAGTATTGGTCATTAAGTGCATATTATCTCATTGAGTTATAGAGAACTTTTAAATTTTAACATATTTAATTACATAATATATTTAAAAATCATATTAAAACCTATTAAAATTACAGTAACATATTCATTTTTAAAAGTCTGGTACTGGTACAATGACAGACACATAGATCAATGGAATAGAATTGAGAACCCGGAAATCAGCCCATCTATTTATGGGCAATTGATTTTTTACAAAGAGATGAAATCAGTTAGGTGGGGAAATGACAGCCTTTTTAACAAATGGTGTTGGCAAAATTGGA
>NW_006399759.1:29221929-29238775 GCF_000299155.1 Elephantulus edwardii | reverse complement strand
AAAAAAAAAAAAAGTCTAAACTTAAATCAAGGCTTGGAATTTTACCATTGACAAAAGATGCTGTCGTTCTGTGGAAAAAGAATCTGCCAAATACTCAAGCCTAACTTGTAATTGTTCATCTGTCAGTTGCTCTCTCAAGTAAAAATTATGTTCCATTAAAAATAAAAAAAAGAAACCCATCAAGTTCACTTTTGAACTTAATTGTGCAAATATTTTTCCTTGAGATAGCCACTGCACTCGGGTTGACACCAGAACAATATTACATCCACAATTCTCAGTATGCATGCCTAAATATCCCTAAGGTACCACTAAGGTACTATAGGATATTTAAAAATTTCAAGGGAAACACACCAGCAAACTTTTGTTGTTGTTGTTGTTAGGTATTATTGAGTTATGTACAATTCATAGCGACACTATGAAAAACACATCAGAATCCAATCCTACCTGTGTTCTCCTCTTCATTTCTGACATACTTGAGTTCATGTCTGAAATAAATGTGGTAGGTATCTGGTTGAGGGTCTTCTTCTCTTTTGCCAATTCTTCACCTTTTCAAGCATAATGTTCTTCTCTGAGGAATAGCCTTTCCTAGAAACATGACCAAAGCATGTGAGATAAAGCTTTTGTCATCTTTATCTTCATGGAGCACTCTAGCTATACTTTCCTGAAGACATATCTATTTGTTCTTTTGGCAGTTTATGAGATGTTCAAAACTCTTTTCCAGCACTACAACTCAAAGGTACCTTATTCATTGTCCAGCTCTCTCACCCATGTATAGCAAGTGATGGAAAATACCATATATGGCCTGATTTGGGTGCATCTTAGTCTTTAAACTGATACCATTGTTCCTCAATGATTTATAGAGGTTTCTGACCAGAGACTTTTACAATGCAATACATCTCCTGATCTCTTGATTGATGATACCAATAATGTTGGTCATAGACCCAAGTAAGATGAAATAGTTGATCGTTTCAATCTTTCTCCTTCTATCATGTTATTGCCTAGTGATCCAGTTGTAAGAATTTTGTTTTCTTGACATTGAGATGCAATTTTAAGTACATAGTTTTCTTCTTAAGGGAAAAAAAAGGAAAGAGACTTCAAAATTTATATCTACCAACCTACAAGTTCAAGATTTTTGAGTAACTTCTATTTTGTATGTATTTCTTTGCTATTATGACATAACATTTTGTAATTGATAATTTATGCTTTTTATAAAAGAGTTGATGGGAATTAGATTGAAGCAAAAGAAATTAAACTATCTCTCTCTCCCTCATTGCCAACAAGTAGAAATAGACTCATAGTTGACCCTCAACTGAGTTTTCAAAGCTATAAATTGTACAGGACGAGATGGTCTGGATAGCAATGTTATAAAATTAGTGGTAAACAGTTGAGCTACCAACACAAGGGTGATTCGAATTCACCAGTTGGTCCACAAGGGAAAGATGGACAGTCTACACCCATTCAATCAATGCCTTTGAAAATTCACTGAAAGGTCAGCTCTGAGTCACTTCCAACTCAGGAGTATATAACACAGACACAAAATAAAGGAAATTGTATAGTTTGATGCTATAGTACTTAAATTTCCATTTGTTCACAATGCAGCTGATATTAATGACTTTTTATAGACATACTAACTTTTAAAAAAATTTCAAGTCGTATTTAAGCTGGTCAGGGTACCCTGCAGTTAGATGACATGAATCATTTCCAAAGGGCCTGAAAACTAGGGTTTAGTATAGAATTGAAATTGTTTGCCATTACCTCTGATTACAGGTAGCAAATACTAACCAAATGCTCCAGGCTACAATTTTCTTGGCATTTGTTTACTCATATTTTCTTCATTATTCCATTAGGTAGAATTAATTGTTAGGTTATTTCTCTTCATAATTTTATTTTCCCTGGATAGGCATACTCAAGAACCCTAGAAAATACCTTAACCTCACTTATCTTTTATCTTAGTTACATGATCAGTGAAAACCTTGGAGTTCAGGTCAATGGAATCACTATTAATTATCAATTATCCTAATTTATGCATTCTTCTTTTGATATCAAACATGAAGATCTTTAGAATTAAGAGTAGTAATGATGTTATTGATCTGAACCCTGTTCTATTCTGTGCCTTCCTTAAAACTTCTGACATATGTGTGGCCATTACTACAGTCACTCTGTTACTCTATCTCATTAAGGTCTTCTCTTTCACCAGCCTTCTACTTTTCCAAGTTTGGTGTTCCTCACCAAGAAATAAACTCTCCTAACAACATGACCAAAGTATGTTGGATGTATGGGATAAAGCTTTATTATATCTGCATGTAAGGAGCACCCTAGCTGTATCTTCTTCAAAACATCTCTGTTTGTTCTTCTGGAAGTCTATGGAATATTAAGTACTCTTCTCCAACACCATATTTCAATAACCAATGGTATCAATAACCCAATCAATAACCCAATGGTATCAACTCTTCTTTTGCCATTCTTATTCATTGTCTAGATTTCAGATGCATAGGAAGGGACTATAAATATCATGGTCTGAATCAGGTGCACCTCAGTCCTCACACTGACATCATTACTCCTCAATAATTAGGAAAGGCCCCTGACTACAGACATTCCTAGTGCAATATATCTCTTGATTGCTTGTACCAAGGGTGTTGATTGTAGATCTAAATAAGATTAAAACATTGACAATTTCAATCTTTTCTCAATCTATCACTGTTATCTACTGGTCCAAGGGTGATAATTTTTGTATTCTTGGCATTTAGATACAATATATATTAAAGGTTGCAGTGTTTGATCTTCTGCAGCAAGTGGTTCAGGTTCTTCTCACTTTCAGCAAGCAAGGCTGTTACATCTACATAGCATACATTGTTAAGTTTTCTGACACTGATATCACATTTTTCTTCATAGAGTCCAGCTTCTCAAATAATGTGCTCAGAATATAGACTGAATATGTATGGAGAGAAGATATAACCCTCACACAGACCTTTCTTAACATTGCTTGCTCTGTTTACTGGTTTCTCATGAGAACAATTAAGTGTTTTGAGATTTCCATAATTTGTTAGGATCCACATATTCAAATGTCTCTGTATAGTCAATAAAACAGAAATAGATATTCTTCTGGCATTCTCTTCTTTCAGCCAGGATCCATTTGCTATTAGCAATGATATCTCTGGTGTCATGGCCTCTGCTAAACCTAGCTTGAACTTCTGACATTTCTCTCTCAAAGTACTGCTCCAGACATCTTTGAACGATCTTCAGAAATATTTTACTTGCATGTGTTAGTAATGATATTATTTCATAATTTCCACATTTTGTTCTATCACCCTTCTTGGGAATGGGAACAAACGTGAATATGATCCAGCCAGTTGGAGTCGGCCAGGTAGCTTTCTTTTAATATATTTGGCACAGACTGGGGAGTATGTCCAGAGCTGCATCTGTTAGTTGAAACATGTGAATTGGTATCCCATTAACAGGTACACTAGAGCATGGAAAACCAAGCAAAAGGAAGAGATACAAAAGTACAACAAATGAACAGATGATTTCAAAGGAAAGCTCAGTAAGACAAAATAAAGTTTATAATGAAATGTGTAAAGAGTTGAAGTTAAAAAATATAAATGGAAGAATTCACTTGGTGTCTCTCAAACCAAAGGAAAGGGACAATAAATTCAAGCTTTGAGTTGTAAGACTGAGAGATGCAATAGGCAATATCTTCAATGATCTAGGGAGCATCAAAAGGAGATGGAAGAAATACACAGAGTCACTGTACCAAAAAGTATTAGTTGACACTGAAATATTTCAGGAGGTAATATATGATCAAGAGCCAATGGTAATGAAGAAAGAAGTTCAAGCTGCATTGAAGGCATTGGAGTTTTTTATAAATGTGTTGTTGAGTTGTTACATACCATAGAGTTGGAATCAACCAATAGCTGACCCTCCAGAGGGTTTTCAGAAGCAGTTAACTGCATGGGAAGAAATTGCTCATCCTTTTCCCACAGAGTGACTGGTGGTCTCGAACGTTTGAGATTGCAGAACAGCTTCTTAACCACTAAGCTACCAGAACTCCCTTTATATATCTCCAAAATATTGTTTAGCTAGCTGAGAGTTTACATTATTGGAAACTCTTATCAATAGTTTTTAGTTCAAGATCTATAGTATTTACATCTACATAGCCAAAACTGTCAGCAAAAACCAAAGCTTCTGAAACTGAATGTCTACAAATTGAAATGTTTCAATAAGCAGACAGCTACTTGGCCAACTGTCTGAAAGAGATTCATGTTTATGTTTTACCCATTCCAAAAGATGATACAACAGAACAAAAATTATAAAACAATATTATCTATATCACAGACACATAAAATTGCTGAAGATAATTTGAAAGTGACTAGAATATATTGACAAGGAACTGAAAGAAATTTAAACTGGATTCAGAAGAGGTTCTGGAACAAGAATATTATTGCTGATATCAGATGGATCCTGGCTGAAGGAAACTTTAAACAGCACTAAGAGAATGTTTTCAGATAACTTCATCAGCATAGATTAGTTTTGCCTGTTAATTATTTTGTAGTGAGAGTTGTATTTGGTTGGATTTTTTTTCATGAAGCATTATGTCTGTGATATCCACATAAATAGAAGAGCAATTCAGTCTTTTGTAGTGGAGTCTTCTGTAACATAAATATAACGTGTTCAGTGAATTTAATTAAAAAAAAACAGAAAAAAGAGAAAGAAAATAATGCAAGCAGAGCATAACTATTCTGAGGATTTAAAATGTAACTAAGACTAAAACAGAAGAAAAAAAAACAATGAAGATTTTTAGCCTTACACTTTCATTCCAAAAGTAAACAAAAAAGAATCAGATATCTTTCAGAGAAAAGCATTTGCCACCAAGAATTCGATACTGCACAGAATATATTTTAAAAAGTGAAAGGCAGTTGATTCCTTTCATATTGTCCTTCCTTTCACCCATACCAGTGCAGTGTTAATTATCTGTCCATTCTTTTCCTGCTCTCTCTCTCTCTTATTCATTCTATTATTATGATGGTGGTCTTCTGCAGTTCTTTTTTGACCAAGCTACTTCACTCAACATATCTTTCAGACACATTCATGGAATTGCTGTACTACGCACAATTCAGCTCACAAAATGCTGTTGTTGTTGTTGTTGGGTGCTATTGAGTCAACTATGGCTCATAGCACCCTTATGAACTGTGGATCTGAACCCTGTCCTATCCTGTGCCATCTTCACACTTTCTGACACACTAGAGCCCATGTCTGCAGTCACCATGTTCATAGGTCTATTATATAAAGAAGCCTATTATATAAAGAAGTGGATGGTAAATTCTGCTTCTTAGTCTGTGATCTGACTGATCTGGGAGTTCTACTAAAACCTGTCCACCATGGCTAACCCTTATGGCATTTGACACACCAATACACAGCCTTCAGTATCACAGCAACCCCAAAATTATCTCATTGTAGCAAACTGACAGACAAGCACTGTACCAACTGGAATAATGTTCTCCCCAAACACAACAAACTACCAATTTAGTTTGTATCTTTAATAGAAACTCTTCAAACTGGGCCCAAGGGCCCAAACTACTTTTAATCACAAAGGCCTGCCCATCAGGTCCTAATTGATTTATACAAGAGGTTTACAGCCCACAACTGATTGTGAATAAAATCAAAATGACCAATCAGCTTACACTTTCTAGAATCCAACTGCTTCAATACGAGCTCCAACAAAACCCATTGGCTGTATGTTGTTGTTGCTGTTGTTATGTACCACCGATCTAACTCATAACAATGTTATGTACAACAGCTCTGAAACATGACCTGTCCTGAGCCAGTATCACTGACCTCACACACCTACCCTTATTGCCCCAGTTACTGTATCAATTCATTTATTTTAGGGTCTTCCTCTCTTGTGTTGTTCCTCTAACCTTCCAAGCATAAAGTCCCACTCCAAGGACTGGTCTCTCCTTGCAACATGTCCAAAGTATGTCAGATGAAGCTTCAAAATTTTTGACTCCAAGAAAAAACATGGTTTCACCCACTGCAAGATAGACCTATTTGTTTTCCTGGCAGTCCACAGTATATTTAAGACTCATCTCCAGGACACAACTCAAAGGCAACAATTCTTCTGTCATTCTTAATCATTGTCCAGCACTCTGATGCATAGCAAGTAATTGCAAAAACCATGGCCTGGATCATGCACATAGTAGTTTCCAGACTGACTAACATCATTGCTTCTCAGTATTCTGGAGAGGTCCCCGAGAGGAAATATTTCCAGTGCAATTTGTCTTTTGATTTTGTTAGGTAGGCTAACTTAAATGTGTGGTGTTTGTGGCCCATGAAAGAAATTGAGTAACTTGAACCACGAAATATTAGATAGAAACACAACTGGCTAGTTGATTTGAAAATCAAAACTAGGTAAAAAATGAGAGAATTATGGTTGTAACACAAGAAACAAAAAAGACTAAAATATGTTAACCAATAAAATTCTGTATAAATTTGGTTGTGGTCTACAGATAATGAGAGAAAGTAAAAGCAAAAGTCTTCTACTACTATATAAAAAAAGCAACCAATGTTATTTCAAACTGTGCTAGAGGTAATTAGTGCACACAAGGTTAATAGGATTTAAAACAGGATTTATAATGTGCACAAACTAATATGTTTCATTAGCTTTTTGTCAATGCATTGCCTACATTATTTTACTTAATCTCAGAAGAGTGTTCCCTAATATGAATATATTATAATTAACTTCAGTTGAAGGACACACATATTATTATGAGTATTTGCTGTACGTTACCACAATAAAAATAATAATCCAAGTAAAAGTTCTCCTTTAGAATAAAACATCTTGTTAAATTATGATAAAAAATTTAACTTCAAAAGAGGATTCATCAAAGCAGATGTGAAAGCCAGTAAAAAAATAATCATACATTGACAGCAATTGATTTAAAAAATAAGGTGTTCTTTTTTAATGAGTTGGGTGAGCAGTCATATTCTCTGAATATTTTACTGCTATTTTCATTTCTATTTTTTTATTTTTCACAAAATCAACTATTTTTCATAATCATGTCTTTTTCTTTCTTATTAGAGTGGCTTGTTTGCCTATTACTTGTCTGTTTTTCTATGAGATTTTTTGTTCTCTTTACATCTATGTTTACCTTTTTATGTCGCATATAAATCAGAGAGTTCTAGTGGCCCTAGTGGTAAGGAGCTGTGCCACCAAAACAAAGACGATCTAATGTTCCAGCTACTCCCCTATGTGATTTACTGCCTCTGAAGTTCAGCTATTCATCTGTTCTGACTCCATAACAACCACTATCAATGAATAATTTCTTTATTGACTATAGGGAAAGTATTTTCCTCTAATTTTCTACCTTTCCTTTCATTTTTATTACAGTGTCTTTCGTTGTTTAAAATATTTTTTCATTTTTTTTGGTATAGTATTGGTAGTTTATTTAAAACTTTTATATTTACATCCTAAATATGAAGGCATTTTGTACTCAAAGTTTTTTGGGGAAAAGTATACTGTATTTTCCTTGATATTTTTAAACTAAATTTTTTTTGTTTCTTCTTGCTTCCAGCTCTTCTATTATTGATTTTGTGAGTGAGTTAAGGATATATGTTTGTGATTTTCCAAATGGTACCACTTACCAAGAAAAATTTTATGCATTTAAATTCTCTCATCCAGAAACACATTTTTTTAATAGTAAATTTTCTGTGTTCTTTTGCCTGTTGTTGTAGTTATGTGCTATGGAGTTGCCTGTGATCCTTAGCAACCTGATGTACAGCATCTCTGAACTCTGCCCTGCCCTGAGTCAGTATCACTGATTCTGACTATCAACCCTTATTGTCCCAGCTACTGTATCAATCCATCCCCTTTGGGGTCTTCCTCTCCTGTGCTGTCCCTCCATCCTTCTCCCTTCCATCTTTCTCCAAGAACCTGTCTCTCCTGGCCACATGCCCAAAATATGTGAGACGGAGCTTCAAAATCCTAGTCTCTAAGGAGATACTTGGTTTCACCCTCTCCAAGACAGACCTATTTCTTTTGTCTACTTTTCTACTACTGCACTGTTATATTTTTCTAACTTACAGTTCATTTTAGAAATTGGTAGGACACATTTCTTCCTTTTACTTTTCTTCCAAAATGTCCTGTAGATTTATAATATTTTAATCATTATTGTTGTCCTTGTTGTTGTGTGCGAGAGAGTCAGAATTGACCCATAGCTGTCCCTCTGGAAGGTTTTCTAAGGCAGTTAACTGCAGTGAAGTTTGCCCACCCTTCGCTGGAGCAGCTGATGGCCTTGAACCATGTGCCTTCAGGACTGCAGCACAGATTCTTGCCCCTAGGCCACCAGAGCTTCCTATATTTATAATATTTAAATCATTATAGATAATTTTAAACAGTTACTTAAATTGTATTGGCAATCCATTAAATATTATTTGGATTACATTAGAGTTTGTCAATGAACAAGAATCATTTAATATAATGAATATTCTATCCAGGATGACAGTATATTTCTTTTTATTTTTTATTGTTTGTTATTCTATAGTAAAGCTTTATAAGCAATTTATAATCAACTAATTTCTAATTAGATTTATTGTTATGTATTTTACATATTCTGCAGGAGTTACTACAAAAAGGCCATTGATTTATGAATACTGATAGATACGTCAAATTAGTAACTATATTATTAGTTCTAATGAAATTTTTATTCTTTTACATTTTAGGTGTATAAAGATCATATTGCCTTCAATTTATAGCAAGTTCACAAACTCATTCAATATTTATACTCTTTTTCCTTGTCTAATTAGTCCTCTAACACAAGGTCATGCATATATATAGGTATATTAGCAAATACAGCAAGCAGAATTTACTGTTAATTATGAGTTGCTCTAGAATTGCAAGCCATGGTCTTTTCCGGTTACTTTCTGTGCAAGTGAAAGCTTGGAAATGACTAAGAATGAGAGAAAAAAGAACCGATGGCTTTGAATTGTGGTATTAGAAAATATTCCATAGACTGCCAAAAGAATAAACAAATCTGTCATAGAGGAAGTGGAGCCAGGATGCTTCCTAGGCAAGATGAAGATGAAACTTCATTTTATGTACTTTGAACATGTTGTCAAGAGAGGCCAGTTCTTGGAAAAGAACCCCATGCTGGGAAAAGTAGAAGTTCAGAGAACGGGAGGAAGACCCTCAGTAAAATGGATTGACACAGTGAGTGTAACAATAGGATTGATCATATCAGAGATGGCAAGATTCAGACTTGTTCAGTGTCACGTTGTTGTTGTTTTTATGTACCATTGAGTTGCCCACAATTCACAGTGACCCTATGCACAATAGCTCTGAACCCTTCCCTATCTTGATCCAGTCTCACTGACTCTGACACATAGCAAGTAGTTGTGAAGATCAGGTGCTCCTTAGTCTCTAGAATGCCAAAGCGCTAAAGAGCAATAATGTCAGTCACAGCACTCCATAGCAACGAGAATAGTATTGCAAAGGAGCTGCATTGATGTAGTGAACTATTTGTGAGCTGCTAATTGAAAGGTCAATGGTTCAAATTCACCATCTGCTCTTTGAAAAAGAAAGATAGGCACTCTTCTCCTTTATAGATTTACAGCCTTGGAAACTCAACAATAAAGGCTAAGTATGAGTTGGAATCCTAACAGTGAGTTTTATTTGGTGTAGTACTGTAGATGCACTTTGTTAAATGAAGCAATTTCTGTCTTTCTTAGATTGTTAAGAATTTATGTCAATTCAGTAATTAGAATTCAGTGTTGAATTTTGTCAAATGACTTCTTTACATATCATGATTACCATATATTTTCTCCTTTCACATTTTGAATTTGAGAATTACATCAGTGGTTTTTCTAACCTATATCATCTTGAACAAATTTTATTTAATCAAGGCATATGTACTTTGTGATAGTATTTTTAGATGTATGTTCTTTGGTAAAATATGTCTATAATTTTAATTTTCCCATGTATATATTGTTTATTCTTATAGAATTTTTTTCAAGTTAATGGAATGAATAAGAATCCCACTGGAAAATAGATTCATATCTCCTATGCAGATTAAAAATTTCAATAAATTAGATATTAACTCTTAATAAACAGGCTTACAAGACTTGCTAGTGATATTTAAAAGCACTAGTTTTATAAAATGCTAAAAAAAGATTTATTGTTGTGTACTCAGGCCTGTTTTTAATTGTTTTTGATCAAACATTTTTCTAAGCCATATAGCACTGGTCTGTGCATTGCTGTACAGAGGTTACTCATGGTTGCTGTGAAGCTGAACACTGTGACGCTAATGTGATAATGGTTACCCATGGTGGACAGTGTTTTGTGGAGCTCCCCAATTAAAACAAGCTTGGAAGCAGGAGTGGCATCGACTTCCTAAATAGCTTGCCTCTGGAAACCCTATGAAACTGGAGAAAGGAGGAAAGGTATACAAATGTCCAGGTATTTCATTCATAGGGTTGCTATGAGTTGCCTATAACTTGATGCACTTAACAACAACAACAACCATCCAGTCGGAACCAACGCATAACTGACACTGGCAGGTTTTCAAAGATTGTTGACAACTTGGGAGATTGCCCCTCTGTCTCCTGAAGGGCAGCTGGTGTCCTCGAATCATGTGCCTTTGGCATTGCAGCGCAGCTTCTTGCCACTTGGATGATTACGTTGGGTAAAAAACAGAGCGATGAAGGAGTTAAAATTAATAAAGCATTAATAGACACATGTTAAAATGGGTGAAGTCTAAGGCAATATATAAAGGTGTATGATCAGTACAAAATCACTAAAGAAAGGAAGACATCAGGATAGAAAGATTTATCAAATGTAAAATTACAGAAGTGGAAAATGTATTATTTCACTAGGGTATTGTCATTATTGTCTACCGTGGTGTCAGAAGTGGCCCATAGCTGACCCTCTGATGGGTTTTCAGAGGCAGTTAATCACTTGGGAGGAGATTGCACATCCTTCTCCCATGGAGCAGCTGGTGGCCTTGAACTGCTTGCTTTCGGGGCTTGCAGCACAATATAGAAATTAATATTATAGAATACAATGTGTATGAATGGTTGAATGAAAAATACCATTGTTTCATAACTTTCATTTAAACTACAAAAATGAGGGGGAAGACTAATGAAATTATTTAAAACTAGTTTCCTTGTGGGTGTCAAGTCTTTGACTTCATTATTTTCTTAAGTAATAAGTCTATTTAGCTTTTCTACCTATTCTTGAATCAAATTTTATGAAGTTTATTTTCTAAGATAGTTTTATACTTTATTATAATTTTTAAATTATAATTGCGGAAATTGTTCTGCCACAAATTTTTAAAATACATTATATTCTTTATAAGTGCATTCATTATTTCAAACTTACAATTTTTTTCTGTTTTCCTTTGTGCTTCCTTTCATCTGCCTCACAAAGTAACTTTGTTTTCTTTACCCTTTAGAAAGAGTTAGCTTTTGATTTGTGTGTCCCATATGTAATTCTTACTTAAAGAGTACAAGGATAATTTTATGTCAAAGAATAGAAGGTAAAATTCAAAAATTAATCTGTATGTGTCTTATTATCCCTATTGTTCATAGAAGAATCTATTATTAACTTTGTGTAATGTTTTCTTTCAGATATTTATAAGCGATTAATTTAATTCTTTTTAAAAAATCTTTTAAAAAGGTCATCCAGTACACATTGTATTTTGAATAGATTTCAGTTTAATTTAATACAATTATTATCTGATTATAGCACCATGTCAGACAATGCTAATTAATATGATCTATACCTTCTGCTACACTCTCTAGGGATTGAGAAAAATGTGAGTGTAGGTAGGTTTTGTTGTGTTGTGGGTTGGGTTTTTTTTCCTTGCCTTGAGCTATATACCTTAAAGATAGGCCTAGAATTTTAATGCCTACAGGGAATTAGATGATATAACCTTTGACCTATGTCAAGAATGGAAATGGAATTTAGATGGCTACATAAATCAACTCCGTATATAGAGAGACTCTTCATTAAATAGAAGGGGCTAGGAAAATCTTCCCCCTACACAAAAATAACATCAAACCTCCCTCTGCCCACCTCCGATAGTGCAAACATTTTTCTGCCCAGTAGAGAGAAAAGGCAGTTGTGAGAAACTGAAGACAGAAAATGGAATTACATGTATAGTGAATGGCAAAGCTTGCTCAAAATTTCTGAGTGTTAAAAATTCTCTAAAGCATTGAAATTATTTGGAAACTTACTATAGTAAACATAAATATTTCTCTGGCAGCATATCTGAAACCCAAAGTAAAAGTGGCCCATACACAGAGTTTAAAATTCAAAATTGCAAGCCATGAAAGAAAGAAATCAAGAAGAGTATAGAACATACAATAATTTAGAAGAAAATGCTTGTTAGGTGGCATCCACACAACTCATCACAACCTTCACTGAACAACAGGCCTGAACCTTGCTCTGTCCTATGCCATCCGCACAATCTCACACCCACTCACGCTCGTGCTAGTGCGCACTGTATAGTAACTATAAATACATCTTGTTACAGATCTGCCTTTCTTTTTCTGGCTCCTTGTTTTGTGTCTTTTTCGAAGGACTGGTTTCTTCTAAAAATATACTCAAAGTAAGATGGCTTTTCACCATTTTTATAATGAAAGAGTTCTCTGGTTGTACTTGTTTGTTCTTTTAACAGACCATTGCATATTCAGCACTCTTGTCCAATATCACAATTTAAAAGCATCGATTCTTCTTCTGTCATCTTTTTATTGTCTAACTTGCAGATGCAAAGGAAGCAACTGAAAATGCTGCAGCTTAGATCAAGCATTCTTTAGTAAGTAAACTGTCATCATTGCTTGCTACCACTTTGGAGAGGACCTTGACAGTAGATTCTTTCAAGGCAACAGATCTTTCATTTCCTGTTTATTGTTACTATGAGTATTGCTTATGTAATCAAGTAAAATTAAGTTATTTACCATTTCAGTCTTTTGTCCTATCACGATACTGTCTTTTGACCAAATGGCAAGGAATTTTGCCTTCTTGATGTTGAGTTGTAACACATATTAATGGCAGTAGTTTTTTTATCTTCTGCAGCAAATGCTTCCTCCTCTTCACTTTCTGAAAGCAAGATTATAACAGATGCATAATGTAGGATGTTGATGAGTCTTCTGCAATCTTGATGCCTAGTCTTCTTTATATAATACAGCTTCTTGAATTATTTTCTCAGCTCACAGACTGAATCAATAAGATGAAAGAATTCAACCCTGATGCACATTTTTACTGTTTTTAATTCACACAATGTCCCTTAATTCTTTTAGACAATTGATACTTGAATTCTGAATAGATTTCTTATGAGTATAATTTAATGGTCTTGGATTCCCATTCTTTTGAATGTTATATATAATTTCTTATGATCTACACAGTCAAATAGATTGCATAGTCAATAAAAAACAACAAAACACCTTTTTATTAGTCTATACTTTCAGTTAAGATCCATTTGACACCATTCTGGAAGGCAGTTTGGTGCTTCCTCAAAATGCTGAACATCGAAATTCCATATGACCCAGCTATTCCACTACTTGGAATATACCCTGAGAAAATGAGAACTGAGGCACAAACTGAGATTTGTACACCAGTGTTCATAGCAGCATTATTCACCATCGCAAGAACATGTAAACATCTCAAATGTCCAACCACAAACTAATGGATTGAGAAATTATGGTACATTCACACAATGGAATACTATGCAGCATGCAGGAGCAATAACTTTGTAAATTATTACCTAACTTGGGAGGGACTGGAGAGCATTTTGCTGAGTGAACTACCTCAGTGCCACAAGGATTAATATTGTATAAGACCATTATTGTAAAATGAGTGTAAGGATCCAGGAGGAGTGGGAGAGTCTGGAAGCAGAGGGAAGTAGATGTACAGGGGATTAATCATTGAGTTGTACTATTTGATGGGTGGGGAGGTGAGGAAAATTGATAGAATTCACTCAAATTTGTATTAGAATTTTGTAAATAAACTAGTGAAAAAAAAAATTTAAGTAGCTGTATTAACAGATCTCCCTTGCATACCTATATGTATTACCATATTACTTTTAGAATTAAAAACTATCTTGGAGGGAAAAAAAAGATACATCTGACACCAGCAAAGATAGTCTTTCTTATTCAGCTTTTTCCAAACTGAGCTTAAATTTCTGGAAGGTCCCTGTTGATGTACTATTACAGACTTTTGTAAAAAATAACCTGTGACAAGATTTTATTTGCATGTGATGTTAATGATATTGCTCAGTAATTTCCACATTCTGTTGGGTCATCTTTTTTTTGAAATAGAAAAATTAAAAAAACCATGAATATTTTTTAATCAGTTTGCCAGAGGTAGAATAAAACTATTTAACATTGTTTTATATATATTTCAATATAAATGTATGCTAAAAGTTCACAAAGGAAAAGATTAGAAAAAATACAGAATTTTATAAAATAGAGCATTGATGGATTAGGAAAAATTCCAAATATGTATTATAAAAATTTAGAAACAGATATATAATTAGGTATTATTTGCATGGCAATAGTCCAGAATAAAAGCTGCATAGTAAAGGAGGGGTAGGGGGAAGGGACTATATAACAGTGAAAAAAATTTTCACAGTGAAAAGGTAACTGGGGGCGGGGAGTAGTGGGCAGGGAGGAAAATGTGCAACAATAAATGAATGGAAATCTAAGTTCTCTATAACTTTTCATTAATATCTCAATTAAAAAATAAATCATTTAAGAAAAAATTAAGATATAATTTGTTTACACACACTAATTAAAAAGTGTTAAAATTATGGTTACTATGGTGTAAAGAAGTGAAATTCTAGAACACTCAATATTTCTTACAGAGAGCCTGACCAAGAGGCAGTCATTCTAAGAGAAGAGTAACTATTACATTGTTTAGTTGAGGAGATGTGTGCGACAGAGTTATATCATTTAACTACATGTATTCTAACTGTATTCTCATAAAATAATCCAAGAAAGTAGACTGCATGATGAAGAACCTGGCGTCAACTTTGGTGGAAGACACACTCAATATTCCTTGCTGAACGTAAACCACATTCGGATGAAAATAAAAAACAACAACATTCAAAATGGATTATACTTCACTTACTCTTACCTGCTCTCCCTTTATAGGTTACTTTTTGTTTCTCCCTCGCTGCTTTCAGGATTCTCACCTAATCTTTGGTCTGACAAATTTAACTAGGATATGCCTTGGTGTTTTTCTCAGAATGGATTATACTTCAACATGAAGAAAATAAATTCCTTACAACTGGACTCATAAACAACATCTTGTTAAACAGAAGAGATTGAAGTTGTCAAAGATTTCATTTTACTTGCATCCATAATCAATACCCACAGAAGCAACAGGGAAGAAATCAAAGAACATTGGGCAACATTTACACTGAACAAATCTACTGTAAAAAAACTCTGTTAAAGGGTTAAATAAAAAAAAAAAGATGTCACTGTGAGGATCAAGGTAAAATGGACTCAAGCCATGATATTGTCATTCACCTTATACGGTGGGTTCAAAATGTGCTTTTTGGTTGGCAGTGTAAATCCTGACCATTAAGTCATCAGTGCTCCCTATGAAAAACAGGCTAAGTAATTGAAAATATGAAAGAAATCAAGAATATAAGTGGAATAGTGACAAGATAGAAAAATCTGGCTAAAATCAGTTTGGGAAAAATGAGGGGGGGAATTGACAGAGAAAAATAACAGAGAATGTTCCACATTTGATGAAAAATAAAAGAACCCCAAATTAATAACAAAAATAAATTGTAAAAATAAAAATTCTGAGTATATTTTTACTTTCAAAATAATAGAGAAAAATCAGCAAAATAAAAGGATGATTATCAAAACAAAGGAGAAAATTCATCTTTATAAAACTTACAAATATTATAGAACTGAAATGTACGAGGAACTAAAACAGATAAAAGCACTAACACAAAATTCACAAAAGCAATTAGTAGTAGTAGTAGTAGTAGCAGTAGTAGTAGTAGTAGTAGCAGTAGTAGTATTTGCTACTGAGTTGAGTATAACTCATAGAGACCCTATAAACACTAAATCTAAACCCAGTTCTATCTTGAGCCAATCTCATAATCTGACACACTCATTCTCATTGCTGCAGTGACTGTGCCAGTCCACCTGGTTGAAGGTCTTCCTCTCCTTCACCATCCTTCCACCTTTCTACACATGATGTCCTTCTCCAAGGAATAGCCTCTCTTAACAACATGCCCAAAGTATGTGAGATGAAGCTTCACTATCCCTGCTTGCAAAGAACAATCTGGCTTCACCTTATATGTGTTTGTTCTTTTGACAGCCCATGATATTCAGTACTCTTGCCTCCAACAATTCCTAGAATTAAAAAGCATCAATTTTTCTTCTGTTATCTTTATTCATTGTGCAGCTCTTAGATGAATAGAAAATGACTGAAAAGACTGTAGTCTTAATCAGGCACACCTTAGTCCTCAAAGTAACATCATTACTCTTCAGCAATTTGGAGTGGTGCCTGATTAGAGACTTTCTTAGTGCAAAGTGTCTCCTGATACTCTGACTGATGATGCCAAATGTATTTATTGTGAATCCAAGTAAGATTAAGTTATTGACAGTTTCAAATAAGAGAGTTAATGTGTTTTAGGGTCAAAAAGCTATTTAACCTGTGGTTGAATAACTTATGTTATTAAAAGCAAAGGATGGCATTTATGGTCTCTTTAGGGTATATTCCCAGTAGTGGAATTGCTGGGTCAAATGGTATCTCTACTTGCAACTTTTTGAGAAAGCGCCACACCACTTTCCACAGTGGTTGCACCATTTTATATTCCCACCAACAGTGAATAAG
>NW_006399759.1:29206163-29221029 GCF_000299155.1 Elephantulus edwardii | reverse complement strand
TGTAGTTCAATCTGTCTATATAAATATAAACATAAATTACATCAAATATAATTGAACTAAATATTGCAAGAAAACTAATATTTTCATATTGTATAATAACCTTGTCTCAAAATCTTCACCATGTGTATAGACTATAAATTGCATTACTGATTTTCTAGAGGTACTCTCAAGAGGTTTATTATGTTTCAATATTTTTTCTGATCTTTCAGTAGCATTTTGTAGGCTAGAGAGTTCAATATACTTACTAATTATTAACATATTGTTAATCTTGTGACCTAACGGGTTCTCAGTGTCTTCTATTTCTAAGTTCTTGAACTTTTCTGAAGATATTAAGAGGAAATACTGGTGTTTTGTTGTTGGGTGTTTGTTTTTGTTTGTTTGTTGTTGTTTTTTTTCTTAATCTAAACAAACCAAACAAAATTAAAATATTCTCAACTTTCCAGAAAACACCTTTACTACAAGCAAGAACTATTATCATTAAAATAACCAATAAAACTATATAATCCTATAGCCTATTATTTTAAAAAAAATATGGGAATGAGGACCCATTGCGTTTTTCATATATTTTGGCTTACTTCAGGTTGACAAACTGCCTGCAACAATTCTCTTCATTGAACACAGCAGAGACTATAAGTATAGCAGAAACTACCAAGTCTTCATTAAACTCATGTACATGGTTGTTACAGTCTCAGTCAAACTGAAAGCACCTAATAACAACAAGAATAGAGTTTAAAAATATGCTCTAAATTCCAGAAGACTATCCTGGCCCTTAGATTCTAAGATGAGTTTTATTTCTACTCCTTCATGTAAACTTTCAATTTGATGTGTCTTGGGATTTTCAGACACAGATTCTAACTCTTTAAAACAGATTTAAGTTGTGCACACAAGTCCCTAATCAATATGTTCTTTTTATTCATGGCAATGGAATAATGAAAGAGCAAAGAAAACATATCAATCATTTTTACTTCACATAAATAACAACTTGAATGTTTTTCTATCTAAATAAAGAATTTATTATTTGAATTTTCTCATATTTCTTTTAGAGAAATAAAATAGTACTGTGAACCATGATTTACTGAAAATTAGACCAGAAAATTCACAGATTGTCAAACTTAATACGTGCTTTCGCATTCTCTAATGGCGTTGTCCGTCTATCCATACCATCCTATATGCAGTAATTTAAGTCAAAGGATGAAATCTTGCTATCATTGACATTTCAGAAATGTGTTAGTGGGAAAATGGATAACAGCTTGGTAACAGTTCAGTGAAGCCAAGCCAGTGCTGATTAGGCTGACTAGACTCATAGACGATCCTACAGTGGGTTTTTGGAGGATTTAAAATACATGGAAAGAGATGGTCCCTTTTTTCCCCCCCTTTCATGGAGCAGATGGTAGTTTTAAACTGCCAGAGAGGTATAGCCTTTCAGCTAGAAGTACAGCTCTCTATGGTCTACACCTTTTTTTGGTAGGTGATTTGAATACATTTACTCCTTGGATTCTCTTTTCTAAGACTTTGATGTCCTGATCCCATAAAGATCGCGGCTTATAAAGTCTATGAAGAGGTTGTACTCTGTGACATGAAATTGATTATAAGACAGACACAATTGGACAGCATACAGCAAAGGTACAACAATGACATAAACTAATGTGATACAATGTAGAACAGGGATGATTTGTCTTTAAAAATGTATCTTTGCGCCTTTTTCCAAATGGCCGGAAAGATGGCGGACATCCAGACCGAGCGCACCTACCAGAAGCAGCCCCCCATCTTCCAGAACAAAAAGAGAGTGCTGTTGGGGGAAACCGGCAAGGAGAAGCTCCCGCGTTATTACAAGAACATCGGTCTGGGCTTCAAGACACCCAAGGAGGCCATCGAGGCACCTACATTGATAAGAAATGTCCTTTTACTGGTAATGTCTCCATCCGAGGGTGAATTCTGTCTGGCGTGGTGACAAAGATGAAGATGCAGAGGACCATCGTTATCCGCCGAGATTACCTCCACTACATCCGCAAGTACAATCACTTCGAGAAGCGTCACAAGAACATGTCCGTGCACCTGTCTCCCTGCTTCAGAGATGTCCAGATTGGAGACATTGTCACTGTGGGCAAGTGCCGGCCGCTGAGCAAGACCATGCGCTTCAACATGCGCAAGGTCACCAAGGCCGCGGGCACCAAGAAGCAGTTCCCGAAGTTCTGAGCCAGGCACCACCCTGGATGAAATAAAGCTTATTTTTTCCCCTTTAAAAAAAATGTGTCTTTGCAATCAGATTCCTTTTGCTGGTTATATAAACTGCTAGACGTCATTGGTTTTTAGTCATGGGTAGTGTTGTTGCTAGATGTCATCCACTTGATAAGCATTCAAAGTGAATCTATAAATAACAGACCAGAACCTCACCCTATCTTGAGTCCTCCTCCCATCTCTGTTATGCCCATTGTTACAGTCACTGTGTAAATTCACTTTATTGAAGGTTTGCTTCTCAGACCTTCCACCTTTTACAGCATGATGTCCTTTCCATGAACTGTTCACTATTAGCAATGTTTCCCAAGTCTGTGAGACAAACTTTCATCATCCTTGCCTCTAAGAAGCATCTTTTCTGCTCCTCTTCCAAGACAATGTGTTCTTTTGACAGTCCATTGGATATTCAGCAGTCTTTACACACATCAACATTTTAAGTCAAGTTTTTCTCCTGCCATCTCTTTTCATTGCCCAGCTTCAGGTCCATGTGGCTGTTGTTGTCAAATCAAATATGGCTCGTAGGGACACTATGAACAACAAATCTGAACCATATCCTATCCTATGTCATCCTTATCAGCTCTAATACACTTGTTCCCATTGCTGCAGCCATTGTGTCAATGCATCTTCTTAAAGGTCTTCTTTTTCACTGACACTCCACCTCTAAACATCATGTCCTTTTCCAAGGAATGTTGTTGTTAGATACCATCAAGTTTAATATGGCTCATAACAACCTTATTAAGAGCTGACATGAACTCTGTCCTATCCTATGCCATCCTCATCATCTCCAACACACTCAAGCCCATTGCTGATATCATCATGACAATATATCTCATTGGGGGTCTTCTTCTTCTTTGCAGACCCTCCATCTTTCCAAGTGTTAACCTCACCTAGCTACATGCTAGGTAACTTTAATCTGTGGCCATCAGGCCCGTTTTTAATTCTTTTTGGTCAAATATTCTTCTAAGTGATACAGCCGTGGTCTGTCCACTTGCTGTACAGAGGTAACTCGTGGTTGCTGTGAAGCTGAACTTTGTGACACTGATGTGTTAAATGTGTGAATGGCTACCCATGGTGGAGAGTGTTTGGTGGAGCTCCCTGATTAAAACAAGCTTGGAAACAGGAGTGGCATCCACTTCCAAAATAACTTGCCTCTGGAAACCCTACGAACTTGCAGAAACGATGACATTTATACAAATGCCAGGTCTTTCATTCATAGGGTCGCTATAAGTGACCTATAACTCAATGACACTTAACACAACAACAGCTACATGCCCAAAGTATGAAAAATGAAGCTTCATCATCCCTGATTCTAAGGAACACTCAGTCTGCATTTTTTCAAAGACATATCTATTTGTTATTTTTTAAGTCCATGGAAAGTTCAGTATTCTTCTCCAATACCACAACTCAAAGCTGTTGATTCTTCTGTCATCCTTATTTATTGTTCAGCTCTCTGATGCATAGAAAGTGATTGAAAAGACCATAGCCTGGATTAGGCACATGTTAGTCTTCAAACTGACTTTACTGCTCTTCAGCATTTTGGAGAGGTCCCTAACAACAGACTTGCCCAGTGAAGTGTGTCTCCTGATTTATTGACTGCTGGCTCCAAGGCTGTCAATTTTTGATCCAAGGAAGATGAAATCATTGACAGCTTCAATCTTTTCTCTACTCATCATAAGTTGACTATTGTTCCTATGGTGAGGAACTTTGTTTTTTTGATGTTGAGATGTAATCCATATCTCTCCTAAAATAAAAAAATAGCCTCTCCTAAAATCCTATTCAATCTGTAAGCTAAGCAAATAATTTGTGAAGCAAAATTCTATGAAAAAGAATGTGGAATCAGGAGCAGAAGACTCAACAACCTGTGCTATGCAAATGACATAACCTTGCCTTCTGAAAGTGAAGGGTACCAAAAGTACTTGTTATAGAAGATCAAAGACTACAGCCTTCAACATGGACTGCGGTTTAACATCAAGAAGACAAAGATCCTTATCACTGAGCCAATGGGAAACATCATGATAGATGGGGAAAGGATTGAAATTGTTAATGATTTCATCTTGCTTAGACACACAATCAACACCCTTGACACCAATAGTCAGGAGATAAGTAGTAATGATTTTGGCAAGTTCACTGTCAGGAATAATAGTATTATTATTATTATTATTATTATTATTATTATTATTATTATCAGAAAGAACAATATGTCTGTTTTAAGACTAAGACATGCTTGATTCAAGCCATAGTCTTTTCAACTACTTGCTATGCATCTGAGAGCTGGATAATGAATAAGGATGACAGAAGATGAATTGATGTGTTTGAATTGTGGTATTGAAGAAGAGAATACTGAATATCCATAGATCAGCAAAAGAACAAAAACATATGTCTTAGAAAAGGTGCAGCCAGAGTGTTTCTTGCAGGCAAGAATGACAAAGCTTCATCTCTCATACTTTGGACATGTTGCTAGGAAAGGCTATTCCTTGAAAAAAAGATACCATACTTGAAAGGGTGGAGCGTCAGCAAAAGAGAGCAAGATTTCCTTCAAGATAGACAGCCATTGGAGCAATGTGCTCCAGTGTATCAGAGACCATAGGGATGGCACAGGATAGGACAGGATTCAGGTCTGTTGTTTAAAGGACCACTATGAGTTTTACTCAACTCAATAGCCCCTAGCAACAACATGCCCAAAGTTTGTGAGATGAAGCTTGACCATTCTTGCCTCCAGCAAGCACACTGGCTGTACTTTCTCCAAGACATATCTATTTGTTCTTTTGGAATTCCATCGAATCTTCAGCACTCTTCTCCAACACCACAAATCACAAGCATCAATCTTTCTTCTGTGATCCTTTTTCATTTTCCTGTATGTTTTCAGATGTGTAACAGGTAACTGAAAAGATCATTACTTGAATCAGGTACATTTTAGTCTTCTAGATAACATCATTGCCCTTTAATACTTTGGAGAGGTTTATAACACAAAACTTTCCCAGTGAAATATGTCTTTTGATCCAGTTATATTGATTACTAATTCAAGCAAGATACATTATTGACAACTTCAACATTTTCTCTATCATGACATTTCCTATTGGCACAGTGGCAAGGATATTTGTTTTCTTAATGATGGGATGCAATACATATTGCATAGGAAGCAATTAAAAATATTAAACCATTGCTTAGATCAGGTGCACCATAGTCTTTAGTCACTAGAAAACTATAAAATTGTTAAAAGTCTAAAAGAGGAAGTTACTCAAATTTTTAAGTCACAATTTATTTCATTACAAGGTGGTGAAAGCATTTAGCTGTTAAACAAAGATTGGCACTTTAAACCCAAAGGAGAAAGGACAATCTGCTCCATACAGATTATAAGAAGGAAAATCATATGGGATAGATATTTCAAGCTTTCATATTTTCTTTTCATTCTTCTCCTAAATATGTTTCCCTCCGCTAGTGTCTTTGTACATCTTTCAAAATTCAAGCTATATCAACTTCTCTGTCTTTCCTAATTCTAATTCTTCCTCTGTAAAATTCTCTTCCTGTAGATTTAACCATACTTTTCTTTGTTTCCCATGGCAATCTAGGTTCGACATACTTATTGTGTACCATTGAGTAGAACCAAACCATAGTCTACACTCAAATTGGGCTTCAGAGGCAGTAAATTGCATAGAAAGAGATTTCCATTTTTTTTTCTTTCCCCCTGTGGAGGAGCTGGTGAATTTTAACCACATGCCTTTAGGATTGTGGCACAGCTTCTTAGAACTAGGCAATGAGAGCTCCCTGTTGATGATATTTGTCATTGAACGTCTTTCTGAATTCTGAGTTTCTTGAGTGTATAGATTCTTTACTCACTGCCGCCCCACTTTATAATCAACTCCCATATCTAGCAAAGAGTAATCTAAACAAATACGTGTTAACTGAGAGAAGGGTTGGTTATTTCCATTCACCACTGACCCTTCTTATTGTCTAATTGTTTTTGAGTCCAGTTATGTGTTCAATTTTGAATCAACTTACTATATTCTCCAATACAAAAAATAAAATAATTCTACATTTTCTCTTAAATTAATAACTGCTCTTGTTTACAACTTTAAATATTGTATATTTTAACATGGCTAACTAGGTAAAATGAATATTGATATGTACATGATAGATGCTATGGAATTAATTTATTTATGGATTTGTTTGAATTGCTGGATAAGCCCAAAATATAATGAAAATTAAACAAGTGGCTGACCTCACTGATACTTAATGAGGTATAATTTTGAAAGAGACTATAAAAGTGATGGTTCCTTTAATTAATTCCTCTTCTTTCAGCTTAAACTGAAAGTCATTATAAAGGCATTGAGGAAGCTAGCCATGCATATAGGTTGGAAAAGTAACCCAGGTGAAAAACAAATGATCAAAGCAAAGATCCTAAGAACAAAGATGGTTGGTATGTTCAAGGACCATCAAGAGGCTAAAGGGAGGAGCAAATATCATAGAGAAAGAGTAAAAAGAGATAAGGTAAATACGGAAATTTGGGGACCTAAATCATAAAAGGTTTTGCAGATGATTGTACAGACTGGTTCTTGCTTCAAGGAATATAGAAAATATGGAAGATTTTGTAAAGAAACTGACACATGTTATTATAAAAGATCAGTATGATTGCTGAACGGAGAGCTAGCTATAGGAATATAAACTGAAAAGAAGAAGAAATATGGTGGATGAATAATGTTAATGGAGATAAAGAGAGGTAGTTGGATTCTGAATATATTTTGAAGGCAGAATTTCTTGATGGCTTGGATGTTAGACATGAAAGAAAGTAGAATAAAAGACTACCCCAAGGTTTTTATACTGAGCAAATGAAATCATAAAACCAAATTAAATGAGAAGGACTGAGAAAATGTAAAAGGAATAATATCAGAAGTGCAGCATGAAAGACCAGCAGCAGTGTGAAACACAAGGTATCACAGAAGTGACTAGTGGCCTGAGCCATCATATCAAGAGTTGGCTAGGGGAAGGAAGGTGCTGAATGGGTAGGCAGGAGTGCAAGGGGATGTTGAGGAAGCATGAAAAGGGAAGAGACAAGAACACATGCATCAGGGGTAGTGGGGCAAAACTAAATCTATTGGTTATTTCTCTAAGGAGGAAGTTACTTTCATCTGCTCCTTTCAGTAAAAATGCTTGTCTCTTAGATATTGTTCTAAAGTTGACCATCCAAATTAAGACAGACTAGGAAGAAGGACTGGCCATCCACTTCTGAAATAGCAGGCCTTTGAAAACCATATGTACAATATGTACAGAGCAGATTAGCAGATACAGCATCTGAGACTGAGTACTCACATTTGGAAACAGGAGGAACCATTGAGAACAGGGAAGAAGAATAAGTAGTTGAAAAACATGGGCTCTGTGACAGAAATGAGGCTGGGGATAGAATGATAGAATTCATCATGGTCAAAGATTTATTCGTTGCAAATATCTTTTATAAGAAACATAAATGCAGGCTATATACTGAATTTCCCATGATGGTATACATTGGAGTCAGATTGATTATATCTGTGTATTCATTGGAGAAGTTCAATATCAGCAATGAAAACTAGGCAAGGTGCTGATTGTGGAACAGATATATCATCAAGTACTTATATGCAAATTTGAACTAAAGCTAAAGAATGTTAACTAAAATCCACAAGAGGCAAAATTTGACCTTATGTCTGTCCCATCTGAATTTAAAAACCATCTCAGGAACAGGTTTGAGGTCATAAACACTAACGAATGAAGACTGGATGAGCAAGAAGACAGGACATCAAGAATATCATCCACAAAGAATGCAAAATATCATTTCAAAGACAGAGGAAGAAGGAAATACCAAGATGGATGTCAGCAGAGACTCTTAATATTGCACTAGAATGCCAAGAAGCAAAGGTAAAGGGAAGAAATCAAGAAGTTAAGGAGCTGAATAGAAGATTTCAAAAGGTACCTCAGGAATTAAAATCCTTCAAAATGGATTGAAACAGAATATCAAGAAAACAGATTCTCACCACAAGGCCAATTGGCAGCATCATGATAGATGGAAAAGAGATTGAAGTTGTTAATTTCTGTTTTCTCGGGTCTATAATCAACACTGTTGGCACCAGCAGTCAGGAAATCAAAAGACAAATTTCACTAGGAAAGTCTGCTGTCAAGGACATCTCCAGAAAACAGAGAAGTAAAGATATCATTTAGAGACTAAGGTACGCCTGGTCCAGGCTATACTCTTTACAATTATGTGTTATGCATCAGACAGCTGGATAATGACTAAGGATGACAAAAGAATCATCTATGCCTTCGAGTTTGGCTCTGGATAAGAGCATTGAACATGCCATGGGCCACCAAGACAGATCTGTGTTGGAGAGAATGAAACCAAGTTTCTTCATGGAGGCTACAATTTTGAAGCTCAACCTCACATATATTGGACTTGTGTCCAGGCAATATATGCTCCTTCATGCTCTGGAGAGTGGAGGGGCAGTAGAAGAGAGGAAGACACTGGTTGAGATGGATTGACACAGTAATTCAGGTAATGGGAGGTAGGTGTGTCAGAGTCTGTGAGATTGGCTTAAGATAGAGCAGGTTTCAGAACTGTTGTACAAATGGTGGTTATGAATCACAGGACACTTGATAGCACAAAGGAATTAACAACATCCAAATAATGCTATTAAAACAGCAGTTGGATATATGACTAGAAAATTCAGGATAAAAATCTAAACTAGGAAAGTAAGTTGGGAAAATGGTTGTGTATATTATTATGTGCTCTTTAGTCAGTTCTAACTCTATTGTTGTCATGTACTTGTGACTCATAGCGATCCTATGAACAACAGCTCTGAATCCCGCTCTATCCTGTGCCAACTGCCAGAATCTCAAGTCACTCAATAAATACATCTCTTCAACAGTCTTCCTCTTTTGAGCTGTCCCTCTACCCTTCCAAGGATGATGTCCCTCTCAAAAGACTGGTCCCTTCTTACAACTTGCCAAAACTATATCAGATGAAATTTCAGGATCCTTGCCTCCAAGGAGCAGCCTGGTATTACCCTCTCTAGGATGAACTTGTTTGTTCTCCTAGTACTCCATGGTATATTCAATACTCTTCTCTAGCACCACAGCTCAAAGTCATCAATTCTCCTTCTATTATCCACAGTCATTGTCCAGCTTTCTAATGCGTAGCATGTAATTGTGAAGATTGTGGTCCGAATAAGGTACACGTTAGTCTCCAGACTGACATCATTGTTGTTGTTATTGTTGTTGTTATGTGCCGTTGAGTTGCTTGCGACTCATAGAGACTCTATGTACAACAGCCCTAAACCCTTCTCTATCCTGTGCCAATCACACTGCCTCTGACACATCCATCCTGATTACCCCAGTCACTGAGTAAATCCCCCTCATAGAGGGTCTTCCCCTCCTACCCCATCCCTCCACCCTCCCAAGCATGATGTCCCTCTCCAAGAACCTGTCTCTTCTTACAACATTTCCAAAGTATGTCAGATGAAGCCCCAGAATCCTTGCATCCAAGGAGCAGCCTGGTTTAACCCTCTCCAGATGAACCTATTTATTTTCTTGGCAGACCATGGTATATTCAACTCTTCTCCAGCACCACAATTCAAAGGCATCAATTCTCCTTCTATCCTCCCTAGTCATTACTCTTCAAAAATCTGGAGAAGTCCCTGACAGTAGACTTCTCAATGCAATTTGTCTTTTAATTTTCTGGTTGCTAATACCAAGAGGATTGACTGTGGAGCCAAGCAAACTAAAGCTATTAATAATCTCAATCTCTTCCCCATCTATCATGATGCTTCCAATCTGCCCAGTGATGAGAACTTTTATTTTTCTGATGTTGAGCTTCAATCCATATTGAAGGCTGTAGTCCTTGACCTTCTCGAGCAAGCACTTCAGGTCCTCCTCAGTTTTATCAAGCAGAGTTGCATCCTCTAAATAACCCAAGTTATTGAGGAGTCTTCCTTCGTTCTTGATCTTACATTCTTCCTCATAGAGTGCAGCCTCCCAGATGATCTGTTCTGCATATAGATTGAAAAGGCATGGAGGCAGGATACACACCTGGTGTTTCCTCTTCCTGATTTTGAACCATGCAGTGTTTCCTTGCTCTATTCTGACAATTGCCTCCTGGTCCTATTATAGGTTTTTCATGAGCACAATCAAGGGATTTCCATTCTTCTCAGAGTCAGCCATAGTTTGTTGTGATCCACACAATCAAATGCCTTTGAACAGTCACTAAAACACAGATAGACATTCCTCTGGTGCTCTCTACTTTCAGCCAAGATTCATCTAACATTAACTATAATATCCCTAGTATCACAGACTCTTTTGAACCCAGCCTGCCCATCTGGCAGTTCTCTGATAGAGACCTTGTATATGATATGACAAAACACAACTATTTCCGTACCATTCTCTCTATAGTTTGTAGTGCATGGGCTTATAACATGCAGGCACTGTGACAATTTATCTTGTTGATGGTCTTTCTTTGTTACCTATTTTCCAAGCATGATGTCTTTTTCTAGGGATAAGTCCTCCTTATAATATACTCAAAGTATGGAAGACAATGTTTTGTCATTCTTCCTTCTAAGGAGTTTTCAGGCTTCACTCTTCTAAGACAGCTCTAACTGTTATTCTGAAAGTCTATCATATATTAAATATTTGTCTATACCATGTTTAAATGTATCAATTCTTCTTCAGTCTTCCCCCCACCCCCTTATTCTTTGTCCATCTTCCACATTCATGTGTAATGCTTTAAAATACCACTAGTTGGGCCAGGTATATCTTACCATTTAAGTTCTGAAAGTAATGTTCCTGTGATTAGCACTTTAAAGAGAGCCTTCGCTGCAAACTTGCCCAATGTAATATGTTGTTTGATGTCTTAATAGTTTTCATGATTTTCATTGTGAACACAAGTAAAATTAAATCCTTGACAATATCAATTGTTTCTCCATCTAGCATGATTTTATTTGTACAGTAGTAGGAATTTTTGTTTGGTTTATATTGAAGTATAATTTAGAATGAAGGCAATATAGTCTTTGAACTCCTTATTATCTGATATTACTACTAGAAGATGAGCATTCTAAGTTGAAAGGCACTCAAACTATGCAGCTGCTGCCATAACGGACTTAAGAATCCTAAAGAGTATGAAACTGGCACAGGAAAACTGATCAACGTTGCGTTTATTATGCAGTCAACATGAGACTGAGCCACTGCAAGGCTAACTAATAACAAATACGATTTGAAATTATTACTCGTCCAATGGAATTTGAGTACATAAAAGAGAGTCAATAAAATGCTTGATGTATTTAAGAACAACAAAGACTCAACAGCAATGAACAACAAATATGGTAGGAAAATGATTGCGATCTACCTGGGAATGACAGTATATAAAAAATGAGTATATAATATGGAGTCCTGAAAAACAAAGAACTCATGAAATATTATGCTAAGTGGATGACCCAGAGGGCACTATGCTGAGTGAAATATCTCAGTCACAAAAGGACAGATATTGCATAGGGCCTCTATTGTAAAACAGGACTGACATTGGGGTTGAGGGAAGACAGAAAAGAAGGGAAGGAATGATGTATATTGCATTGAAACAGATGAGGGAGAAAACTGTTTAAAAGGGATATATGATTAGGTATTATTGTCATGACAGGAGTCCAGAATGAAGGCTGCACAGTGCAGTGGAATTGGGGGGAGGGATTGCATAACAATGAAAGAGTCTTTCTTTTACTTATCGAGGAGAAAAGTGAATTGAGGGCCGGGGGGTGGGGGGCAGGAAGAAAAGTGCAACAGTTAATGACTGGAAACCCTAAGTCTCTATAAACTTTCATTAAAATTAATTTTAACCCCCCCCCAAAATATAACATGTAAAAAAAAAGTATATAAAATGCTTAGGGTACTCAAGAAATAACAATAAGGCAAAAGGAGCAATTAGGAAGATAGTGAATCGAGGAAGAAAAATAAGAGATGAGTAAGACAACAAGTAAATGATAGGGAGAAGAGGATAAAGACTGAATACTTGTGGGTCAAAGAAACCTAAGTTCAAACCATAAATCCCAAATGTAAAGCTGTGTGACTCCAGGAAAATTCTTACACCTCTTTTACCTGGTTTTAAAAAAGTGCTGTTAAGGATCTGTGATCATGCTCTTTAGGCACTAAACAAAATATTTTCTTCTTATTGTGTACTGTAGAGTCAGAACCAGCCCATAGTTGACTCTCCTGTGGGTTTTCAGAGGCAGTTGATTTAATAGGAGGAGATTGCTCATCCTTCTCTGGTGGAACATATAAGGCCTTGAGCTGCCTAACCTCGGGATTGCAGTGCTGCTTCTTGCCACTAGGCCCTATGTGTGGTAAATTCTCCTTGTTGTCAGTGATGTTATGCACAGTCTAGTCACTTGTGATTCATAGTGACCCTAGATACAATAACTGTGAACTCTGCCCTTCTGACACACCTACCTTCATTATCTTTGTTATTGTGTCAATCCAGCTCATCCTAGGTCTTCCTCTTTGGTGCTGTCTTTCCACCCTTCTAAGCATGATGTCCTTCTCCAAAGATTGGTCCCTCTTGGCCACATGCCCAAAGTATGAGAGAAAGTGCTTCAAATCCTAGCCTCGAAGGAGAAATTTGGTTTCACTCTCTCCAGGAAACAGACTTATTTTCTCTTGGGAGTCCATGCTATTTCTCCCCACTATTCCTCCCTGGTACCACAATTCAAGGGCATCAATTCTTCTTCTATCATTGTTAGTCATTGTCCAGCTTTCTAATGCATAGCAGGTAATCACAAAGACCATATCCTGGATCAGGCATACCTTACTCTCAAGACTGACATCATTACTGTTCAGCACTTGGGAGAGATTCTCGATAGCAGACTTTGTCCTATGTAATTTGTCTTTTGATTTCCTAACTGCTAGTGCCAAGAGTACTGATTGTGGAATCAAACAAGCTGAAACAGTTAACAATCTCAATCTCTTCTCCATCTATAATGGTGCTTCCAAATGGCTCAGTGTTGCATATCATATTGAAAACTTCTGTCTTTGATCTTCTGAAGCAATCATTTTATGTCCTCCTTAGATTCGGCAAACAAGGTTGTGCCATCTGCATAGCACAGCTTGTTGGTGATAATCTTTCTCCAAACCTGATATCATGTTCTTCCTCTTAAGGTCCAGCCTCCTGAAAAATCTGTTCCACATATAAATTAAAAGGTAGTAGGGATCCATCCTCTCTCTACATCTTTTCCATCTATTTGTAGAACAATTCATTCTGGAGGATAGGCTTTATGAGGAAAAATGTGACTTCAGGATTGAATAACAATTGAACCTTAACATCAAAAAAAACAAAGATTCTCACCACTGGGCAAATTGGCAGCACCATAGTAGATAGAGAAGAGATGGAGGTTGTTAGCAATTACAGCTTGCTTGGCTCCACAATCAACAATGGCACCATTAGCTTGGAAATCAAAAGACGAATCACACTGGGAAAACCTGTTGTCAGAGACCTCTCCAGGATACTGAAAAGCAATGATGTCACTCTGGAGACTAAAGTGCACCTCCAGGCCATGGTCTTCACAATTACTTGCAATGCATCAGAGATCTGGGCAATGACTAAGGATGAAAAAACAATCGATGTCTTCCAATTGTGGTTCTGGGGAGAAGTACTGAACATACCATGGACCACCCAGAGAAAAAATGGTATTTGTGCTGGAGAGAGTGAAACCAAGTTTCTCCTTTGAGGTCATGACTTTGAATCTCTGTCTCAAATATTTTGGGCAAATGGCCAGGAGAGATCAGTTCATGGAGAAGGACATCATGCTTAGAAGGGTGGAGGTACAGTGCAGAAAAGGAAGACCTCAGATAAAATGAACTTACACAGTAACTAGGACAATGGGAGTTGGTGTGTAGGAATTAGTGAGACTGATTCTGGACAGGGCAGGCCTTAAAACTGTTGAAAATAGGGTCAATATGAGTTGTAGGTGAATCAATAGCATATAACAACAACGATTATTTTAATACTGTAACTAATAGAAAGAACACGAGCAAAATTTGTTTCAAAAGTGTCTTTTAACTCTATTCCCTTTTATGAAAGAGAAAAGTTTTTAAAATATTAATCTGACAAGAGCAGTCCACTTACAAATTCACATGAATACAAAATCTGGAAAAATGAAAAGCTAAAGAAGATATGAAATAACAAATATAATTCTTAATACTGTTTTTTTTTCACTTCTAGGCAGTATTTCATCTTGTGGACAACTCCTTTCTTGTGGAGGGGGATCTCTCAAGATTCCTACCATTAGAGTTCTGTGAAGTTTCTCTTTCTCCTTCAGATTCTGATATGTGGATACCGTGTTGTTTTTTCTTTTTTATTAGCTTAGTTTTTGTTGTTGTTAGTTGCTCTTGTTTTGTGATAGTGACCTTTTGAGCAAAAGATCTTAACCCTCTGTTATCTTGTGCCATCCTCCTCATTGCTGACATACTTGAGTTTATTGTTGTAGTCACTTTGTAAACCCACCTGGTTAAAGGTATTCCTTTGATCTCTCATATCTCCATGTACGATGTCTTTTTCTAAGGAATAACTTCTCCTAACAACATGTCCAAAGTATGTGAGATGAAACTTTATCATCTTTACCTCCAAGCACTCTTG
>NW_006399759.1:29195049-29202528 GCF_000299155.1 Elephantulus edwardii | reverse complement strand
TTTTCTACAACAGTGTTGTACCATCTTTGTAACACAGGTTGTTAGTGAGTTGTCTTCAAATTCTGTGCTAGGTTCTTCTTATTGGAGTCCAGCTTCTCCAATGATTTTGAGAATCTATATGCATCAGAAAGCTGAACAATGACTAGGGATGAGAGAAAGAGAATTGATGCCTTTGCCTGTGATGCTGGAGAAGAGTATTGAATTTACCATGGACTGCTAAGGAAACAAACAGGTTCATCCTAGAGAGGGTGAGACTAGGCTGCTCCTTGGAGGCAAGGATTCTGAAGCATCTGACATACTTTGAACATGTTGTAAGGAGGACTCCTTGGAGAGAGACAGTATGCTTGGGAGGGTGGAGGGAAAGCACAGGAGAGGAACACCCTCGAGGAGATGGATTGATTCAATGACTGGGGTAATGGGGGTAGGTGTGTGTGTCAGAGACAATAAAATTGGCACAGGATAGAACAGGATTTAGAGCTGTTGTACATAGAGTCACTGTGAGTTGCAGACAACTTGATGCACGTAACAATATGCTCAGCATATTGGATAGGAATAGAAAAAGGATACAACCCTTATGCATACCTAGTGTTCCCTTGCTTTGTTTGCAAAAGAGTTTCTTAGTGTAGGTATAGATCTTGTATGAGCATAGTTAAGTGTTTTGGGACTCCCATTCTTCTCAATGTTAGCCATAACTTAACCTATACAGTTAATGTCCTTTTCATATTCAATAAAGCACAAACAGACATTCTTCTGATATTCTCTGTTTTCAGCCAGAATCCATTTGACACCAACAATAATATCCTTGGTTCTACGACCACTTCTAAACCCAGCTTGAACTTTTGGCAGTTCTCTATCAATGAACAGCTCTAGCTATTTTGTAATGATATTCAGCAATATTTTGCTTGGTTTTAATATTAATTATATTGTTAGATAATGTCCATATTCTGTGTGATCACCACTATATATAATTATATGACACCCTAATATAATCTGGTGACTAAGTGATAGGAGTTGTTCTGCCAACCAAAAGGCACACAGTTCAAATTCACCAGTTACTTCAGTTGAAAAAGACTGATAATCTCCTCCCATGCTATTTACTCTCTCTGAAAACTTGCTGGAGTGTCAGCTATGGGACAGTTCCCACTCAACAGTACATAACAAAAACCACAACAAGTATTATTGATTTAAAAATATTAGTCTCTAGACAAATTTTTTCACAATTTTGGGATGTAAATGCTTAACTACCTACTATTGACTAAATACACACCTCTGTGCCAAGGTCTTCGGCATACATACATTGTTCCTACTTCCGGGAATACTCTTTCCTATACTTTTCAACAGACCAAGTCCTACTCATCATCCAGCTTGGAAATATTTTACTCTCACACTTTATCTGACACCTCACCACCCCTATATGAGTGCTCATACATGCAAACCACACTCATTCAGACACAGGTTCCGCTTCTATCTTTTAGCAGCCACACACTGACAAATGTCTTGAATGAAAAAAAATCAAATTTTTTTTCTCTGAGGAGTAACTTTTCCTTCTCTGAAATCACTATGTTAGCTAAATTAAAGAAAGGTGATTATTGTGAGTCAGTGGGAACATGAAACAAAGAAGAAAATGATAAAGGAACAGCCATATCAAATAAGAAATCAAATGAAAACCGTAACAACATCATGCAAGTTAATAACTCGTGTTGTTGGTGCTGCTGTTAGGTGCCTTCAAGTCAGCTACAATTCAGAGCGCCCTAAGAGCAACAGAGTAGAAATTTGCCATATTGTGCCCCAATCATTAAGATGTCTGCCATGTGCAAACCTATTGTTGCAAAGACTGTGCCAATCCATCTTGTTGAGCATCTTCCTCTCTTTTGGGACCCTCCATCCTTCTCAACGTGGTATCCTTTTTAAAGAACTAGCTCCTTCTGAAAACATATCCAAACTATGTGAGGTGAAGTTTCACTAACTTTACCTGTAGAACTCTCTGATTGCACTTATTTCAAGACAGACTTTTTAAAATTTTTTTTTATTATTTTATGCTGGTTTATGTACAAAGTTCATATACATTGTTTTTCATACTGGATCTTTCCCATTTCCATCACCCCTACCCCCTGCCTCCACTCATCAAATTGTGAGACCCTTTGATTAATGCCCCCTCCTTCCCACCCATCCTCAGCCCCTTGCTCCCACCCTCCCCACCCTGGATCCTCATACTCATTCTACAATAATGGTCTTATACAACATTTGTCCTTATGGGACTGAGTTAGTTGACTTAGCATAATGTTCTCCTGTCCCACCTGTTAGGCAGTAATTTACAAAATCATTGTTCATGCGTGCAGCATAGCATTCCATCATGTGAATGTACCATAATTTCTCAATCTATTTGAATGTAGGTGGACAGGCAGGCTGTTTCCATGTTCTTGCAATGAAGAATAATGCTGCTTTGAACATTGATGGACAAGTCTACAGTTGTGCCTCAGTTTTTGTTTTCTCAGGGTATATTCCAAGTAGTGGAATAGCTGGTTCATATGGAATTTATATGTTCAGCTTTCTGAGGAAATGACAGACTGCCTTCCAGAGTGGTTGTGCCATTTTACAATCCCAACAAAAATGTATAAGAGTTTCCATCTCATGACATCCTCTCCAACATTTATTACCTGCTGTCCTGTTAAACTTTGCTACTGCTACTGGAGTGAGATGGTATCTCATTCATGTTTTGATTTGAATTTCTTTTTTTGCCATTGATTTTGAGTATTTTTTCACATATTTATTGTTCTTTCAAATATCTCCCTTTGTGAAAATTCTTTCCATGTCTTTTGCCCATATTGTAATTGTGTTATCAATCTTTTCCTTGTGGAGGCTCTGTTGGATTCTGTAAACAAGGCAGAATTTTTTTTTTCTTTAGCTGGCCCACTAGATATTCAATGTTCTTTAAGAAAATCATTATTCAAAGGCATTGATTCTTCTTTGGTCTATTTTATTCATTGTCAATTTTCAGATACATATAAAACAGCTGAAAATATTATTTGGGTCAGCATTCTTTAGTCTTCAAACTGATATTCATGTTCTCTAGTACTTTACACACCCCATACAAAATATTTTTTATTTCCTTGACTGCTACTGCCATGAGTGTTGATTATAGATCCACGTAAATCATTGGAAACCAATCTTTTCTGCCTCTGCCATGATGTTGCCTATTGGTCCAGTAGTGAGGATTTTTGTTGTCCTGATAATGAGATGTCATTAATATTGAACACTGTAGGCTTTGCTCTTCTCAGTAAATGCTTCAAGCCCTCTTCACTTCCTACACAAGATTGGATCATCTCAATTAACTAACTACTTTTTCTTCTGAGAGCATTTACTTCCTTGGTTACATTCATGGTTCTTATGAAAACTGTCATGCAAATACTCGCCTACACAGACTAGTGACAGATTAAAAACTTACATTGTTTAATTACCCAGTTAACTGATGTAATAACTGTACCAATTGTGTCATTTGAATATTAGTGTGTAAGTTGGGTTATGAGGGTCTTGTAATAGAGTCTTCTTTCTCATTAGCAGGACCTGAGAAGATTATGCTCTTTAAGCAGCAGATAAGATTAGCACCTTTTAGGAGGAAATCCGTCTATATTCTGGTCCATAATGGTTTGCTAATTCTTATATTTCTATTTAAATACTTAAATACAGACCTTATGTGTTCTTTTAACTAAGGAGTCTGGTAAGACAATAAAAGATTTATCTGGAAAATAAATACTCAAATAATATAAATAATTAATTCTAATTTGCTAAAACACTTATATGTCTTCAGGGAAGTACTGCCAGAGTGCTCCTTGGAGGCAGGGATGGCGAAGCTTCGTCTCACATACTTTGGGCATGTTGTTTGTTAGAAGAGATAATTTCTTGGAAAGAGACGTCATGCTTGGGAAGAAGAGGGAAAGTAAAAGAGATGAAAACTCCCAATGAGATCAGTTGATATAGTGACTGCTGCAGTGGGCTTAACTGTGTCAGAGAGGACAAGGATGGTACAGGATAGGACAGGTACAGATCTGTTGTTCATATGGTTGCTATAAATCACACTCAACCCAAGGGTACTTAAAAACCAACAATATATCGCCACACATCCAAAGACTGTCATTGATCCAAGCTCTAATCTCACATCTTGTATTTAGACCATCAAGCAATCCCTCTCGTTGCTAAAATAAAAATAAATGAATGCTTCAACACATTTGATGACACTGTAGAAATATACTATACTTAGAAGAAGTACAAATAATAGAATTCTAGCAGCATCTGAAACCCAGGGGCTCTAAGAAGCAGCTCCATCCCCACCCTTTGTGTGCTGTCAACACTTCACTGAAAATCAGTGTTTAAAGGGTTGTTTTTGCTTTTTTAGTTGCTTGCCTGTCATGTCTAAATAAGTATCCTAACTTAAGTAAATTGAAGCCAAAACATGTATGGCCTTGTGTGAGTCATGTTATCTATCTCTGTCAAAGCCTTGTTTTTCTGGTGAAAAAAAAATGTAAATAAAGGAGAAAGTACATCTGAGCATCCTTTCAGCTTTGATATTCTACAAACTAAGAACAGTCATAATATTACTTTCTTTCTGGAAAAGAGTCACTCCAGGTTATACTGATGGGCACAACTTCTTCACCAATGCAATAATCACATAGACTTAAAGAGAACAAGCAGCTACTTAGAGCCGAAAAATCCTTTGAGGTATACTCCATGGGGCATCAGTCTTTTTCATGAGATTTTAAGACAGAGAACAATATAGAAACAATTCTGAGAAACAGAGAAAATGAACTAGCAGCTTGTGTGCCATTTCTCAGTCAGACTTTTAATGATGTGAATGTTCCAAGCCTACGCAAACCACTTACTCACCAGTGATTCAAGAAAATTAGGATTATGGTGCTTTTCTAATAATCTATTTGAGAATACTTTGCAATTATTGCTTAACTATTAGCATTTATTTATAATCTACAAGTAATTAACCCCAGAGAATATAAAGAATAAGAATTGAAAAAAAAAATAGATCAAAGAATGCAAAGACAGAGAACAAAACTATTTTTCCAATCAAATAAAAATTCTATGGTGTAGGGTCTAAAGAAATGGAAAAAATGGCATCAGCGAATTAGAAATGCAAGATGTAATACAGAAGGAGGTGAGAAGTATAAACTCAACCCAAAGTTCACTGGAAAATGGTCACAATTCACTCGTTAAGATGCAACATATATTTTTGTACATGTTAACTATAAACATACATATATTATTTCTTAGATCATTCCTGTGCTTATTGACTTAGTCTTCCAAAAAAGAAAAGCCTAATGCTGTGTTTTGCCCAAATCACAATGAATGGTGGAAGATTTCACGTCAATTCTCTCTTTGTACAAAGCCTATTCTCTAGAAACTCTGCCACAGTGCAAGACGGTACCATGTGGCCGACCAATGGCTTACAAATATTTCTCTCAATTCAGAAAGAACACAGTATGGTCAGTGCATCAACCAGAACTCTTGAGTAGTTTTCAAAATGTCAATCAGCACTGTTAGCATCATCTGAGAACTTGTTAGAAATCTAGGTGTTTAACCTTGATTTTCATTCTCCAACCTACTAAATAAGATTTAAGGACAGAGTACAGAGATTAATGATTAAAGATTCCAATGTATATGATTTCATTTTATTTTTAAATACTGGTCTTTTTAAAAAGTTTGTATACTTTTTTTCATACCAGATCTGAGCTCAAGCTTAGCTGGTCTAATCTACCGAATAATGTTGTTATTATATGCATCAAGTCACCTGCAACTCACAGCAACCCTATGTCCAACAGCCCTAAACCCTGCTTTATCCCGAACCGATATTATTGTCTCTGACATACTGACCCCAATTACCCAGTCACTAAATCAATCCATCTCAAAGGTCTTCTCCTGCGCTGTTCCTCCACCCTCCCAAGCATCCTCTCCAATGATTGGTCCCTCCTTGCAGCATGTCCAAAGCAAGTCAGATGAAGCTTCAGAATCCTTGACTCCAAGGGGCAGCCTGGTTTAACCCTCTCTAGGACAAACCTGTTCATGTTATATTCAATATTCTTCTCCAGCATCACAGCTCAAAGGCATTAACTTTCCTTCTATTCTCCCTCGTCATTGTTCAGTTCTCTGATGCATAGCAAGTGATTGCAAAGACTATGGCCTATATCAGGTGCACCTTAGTCCCCAGACTGACATCATTACTCTTCAGTATTTTGGAGAAGTCTCTGACAGCAGACTTTCCCAGTGCAATACGTCTTTTAATTTCCTGGCTGCTGGTGCCAAGAGTGTTGATTGAGGAGCCAAGCAAATTAAAACTGTTTACAATCTCAAACTCTTTACCATCTATCAACAGGCTGCCAAATACAGCCAGAAATGCTCCTAGAGAGGATAAAAATTGATGAATGAGACCTTCTAAAGATTAAATCCCATGTGTATAAAAAAACTTTCCAGCAGAGTGAAATGAAAACTTACTGATTGGGAAAAAACATTTGGCAATATCATTTAAGCCGGGCCTCCTTAAGAAAAAGATTGATAACATAATTGCAAAATGGGCAAAAGACTTGGAAAGAATTTTCACAGAGAAAGATATTCAGATGGCCAACAGACACATGAAGAAATGCTTCAAATCACTGTATATGATTTCTGATGCACGCTAAAGTTTAAGATTCTAAATCTCAAATGTTACTATACAGTCCTCATTTGGGGATCTTGCAAAAATGGAATTTCTGATGCTGTAGACATCAAATTTATCCTGGGGAATTCCAAATAAACTCCTAAGTGATGCTGACATGCTGGGTCACAGATGATAGCATGATTGTTATTGGGGGTGTTGTGTGCCATTGAGTTGGATCGACCCATAGCTGACACTCCAGTGGGTTTTAAAAGACAGTTAATCACACAGGAGATTTTCTATTATACTAGCGATTATATAAATGAATATATGTCCAATACTGTAGTCACTAGCAATGTGTGGTTATTTAAAATAAATGTAATGAATTTAAATAAAATGAAACTTAATTTTCCTCAGCGAAACTTACACGCCAAATCCTTAAGACTTGTATAAATAGTGATTAAGCTATTAAATGGTACAAAACACAATATATGAACCACCATCAAAAGATATTAAAAAGTATTGATCTAAAGTTTACTAGAAATGAAGGTCCAAATATTGTCTGTCTTTCTTGAAAAAAGAGTCCCTGAAACTTCTTTCACTCCTCTGTTTTCAGTATTTATCTTTAAATAGAGATAAAGTTACATTACTGAAATACTTTAAAAATTAAATGAGAAAATCAACCCATCTATCTATGGTCAACTGATCTTTGACAAGGAGATGAAATCAGTGAAGTGGGGAAACGCCAGCCTTTTTAACAAATGGTGTTGGCAAAATTGGAAAAATATCTGCAAAAGACTCAAGCAAGACCCACACCTCACTCCATACACAAAAACCAACTCAAG
>NW_006399759.1:29190495-29193391 GCF_000299155.1 Elephantulus edwardii | reverse complement strand
C
This sequence comes from Elephantulus edwardii, assembly GCF_000299155.1. Classification (NCBI taxonomy): domain Eukaryota; kingdom Metazoa; phylum Chordata; class Mammalia; order Macroscelidea; family Macroscelididae; genus Elephantulus; species Elephantulus edwardii. The sequence goes on along the minus strand of NW_006399759.1, from coordinate 29,193,390 downwards.
TTAACACAAAAATATCTTTTAATACAATTATAATTGTTAATATTTAATGCCATGTAAGAAGTATTATGTAGAAGTCAGATGATAGCTAATTAAGTTTTTTTTAATGATGCAATGCAAAAAAAAAAGCTGTTAAAAGGACATGTAATTAGTAAATCATTTTGATGTGTGTTCTGATTTTTTGGTTATCCTGAAGTTATCTGCTTAACTGAAAAAATAATATGCTTTAGCACTTGTAGTTTTAAGAGAAGACTCTCTTACTAATCACTTTCCCTTAATGTACCACTGTTAATTCCTTCTTTTCTCCTTCCTCATTAAGAGGATAAACTCTCCCCAGGAAAACAGTCTTCTTAAAAATCTTATTCACAAAAGCTGGCTCACCCTCTTGTGGAAGAAAGCCAATACTAATAAGTGGCACCAAGTGAAAGAAATTTAACTAACTAAACTTTAGAAATATGGCTGAAGCACAAAATTTTCACTTGGGACTTCTTGCTTCTCTCCTCTGCTCTAAGGTGGACTGTGAAACCACTCTACGTGTGTGGTCATTCTGACATGATTCAGCACTACCAGTCAACAGAGAGAATCCTTGCAAAAGCCAGGAAAGGAATCCAAAACCACAAGTTCTTTATGAATATTTAAGAACACAGTTCCATGCCCATTCATTTTACTTGCAAATAAGTACAAATAACCTAGTAAGTAATTAAACATATGGTATTTTTAAATTAAAGTTAATGTCTTTTAGAGATTTGTAATGTTTACAAATTTAGCATTTAGACCACGAAACCTACATTTGTGTTTGGCAAAGATGGAATGCTCTTGCACTGCAAGTGTGTTTGTCAATGATTGCTGTTCTTATATTTTGGGAAGAAAGGATGCCTTTGCAGAAGCAAAGCTCTAGGATTATTTTGAGTTGATTGTAACATTCAACTAGAGCTATTCTTGCTTTCTAATGGGAAAATGTTCTATTACTTTTTATCATATTGTTTTTGTTTTGATGCTCTTAGGTGTCATTGAGTCAACTCTGATCCACAGTGACCTTACGTGCAACTAGTCAAAAGTGTGTCCTGTCCTGCGCCATCTTCACAACCACTGTGGTACTCGAGTCCATTGCTGTCCTCATTCTATCAATTCACCTTATTGAGGGTCTTCTTTTCATCTTTGATCCTCTACCTTTTAAAGCACAATGGCCCCTCCTGAAATATGCCAAAAAATATGAGACAAAATCTCCCTATCCTTGCCTCTAAGAAGAACCCTAGCTAAACTTTTTCTAAGACAGGTTTGCTTGTTCTTTTGGCAATCAACAAAACAATATTTTTTCACCAATACCATAATTTGAAGATATCAAATGTTCTTTTTCCAACTATCACAAGCAAGGGCAGCAATAAAACATATCACGGGTGTGCCATGTGCATCTTAGTCTTTAAACTGACATCTTTACTCCTTAACACTTTAAAGAGGCCCTTGACAGAAGATTTTTCCATTCTTTTTTGTTGTTGTTGTTGTTGTTGTTTTTACTGCTGCCATCATTGGTGCTTAATGGGGTTCTAAGTAAGATTAAATTTGTGACAACTTCAATCTTTTCTCTATTTATCATGATTTTTTTTATTGTTCCAATGTGAGGATTTGTATTTTCTTGTGAAAATCCATACTGTAGACTTTGATCTTCTCCAGTAAGAGCTTCACGTTCTCTTAGCTTTCAGCAATCAAGCTTGTTAATCATGCTTATTAAAGGTTTCTGATGAGTCTTCACTCAATCTTAATGCCACATTCTTTTTCACCTTCAGATTATTTGCACAGCATATACACTGAATATTGTTGTGGTTATGTGTTGTTGAGTTGCTTGCAACTCTTAGTGACCTCATGTATAACAGCTCTGAACCCTGCTCTATCCAAAGACAATCTCATTGTCTCTAGCACATCTAACCTCATTACACCAGTCATTGTGTGAAGCCGTTTCATCCAGAATCTTTCTTACTTGCACTGCCCTTCCACCCTTCCAAGTATTATATACTTCTCCAACAACTGATTTCTCCTGCTAACATGCCCAAAGTATGTCAGACGTAGCTTTAAAGTTGATATCTTCAAGAAGCAGTTTGGTTTCACCCTCTCCAAGACAAATCTGTTCATTATCTTGGCAGTCCATGGTATATTCAATACTCCAGCACCACCACACAAAGGCATCAATTCTTCCTCTGTCATCCTTGGCTATTATACTGCTTTCTGAAGCTTAGCAGGTAATTGTGAAGACCATGGACTAAATCAGGTGCACCTTAGTCTCCAGTCTGACATCATTGCTCTGCAGAACTCTGGAGAGATCCTTGACAGCAGATTTTCCTAATACATTCGTCTTTTGATTTCTTGAGTGGGGGTGCCATTAGAGTTGGTTGTGAAACCTGTTTTTATTGTTACGTGCTGTCAAGTCACCTGCAACTCATAGTGACCCTTTCTTTGTACAATAGCTCTGAAGCCTTCCATATTCTGAGCCAGTCTCACTAATTCTGGTACTCCAACCCTCATTACTCCATTTACTCTATCAATACATCTTATCCAGGATCTTCCTCTCCTGCACTGTCCCTCCACCCTTCTAAGCATGATGTCCTTCTCTAAGGACTAGTTCCTCCTGGCCACAAGCCCAAACTACATGAGATGGAGGTTTAATATCCTAGCCTCCAAGGAGAAACTTGGTTTCACCCTCTCTAAGACAGACTATTTGTCTTCTTGACTATCCATGATATGTTCAAGACTCTATTCCAGCACCACAACTAAAAGATATTGATTCCTCTTCTGTCATCCTTAGTCATTGTGCAAGTTGTTGTTGTTGTTATGTGCCATCGAGTCGTTTCCGACTCATAGCGACCCTATGCACAACAGCTCTAAACCCTGCTCTATCCTGCGCCA
>NW_006399759.1:29167342-29188559 GCF_000299155.1 Elephantulus edwardii | reverse complement strand
CCGGCGTAGTTTTCACAGCTGATATTGAGCTTCTCCAGCGGTTCCTTCCACAGATGTAGTCGATCTGATTCCTGTGCATACCATCAGGTGAAGTCCATGTGTATAACCTGCGTTTGTGTCTCTTATAAAAAATTGTGCAAGTACCATGCTGAAATTATGGACAATCTCAGTCTTTTCTCCATCTATCATGATCCTGACAATTGGCCCAATTGTGAGAATCTTCATTTTCTTAATCAATATTACAGACTGCAATCCTTGACACTCTACCGCAAATGCTTCATGTTATCCTCAGTTTCAGCAAGCAAGGTTGTGTCATCTGCAAAATTATTGCCCTCAGAGACTATGTGCCAGTATTCATGCTTACTTGTTAAAGCAAATGTGTAATAATGTCTACTAAGTTTCACTTTCACAGTGTTCTTTGCCATAGCTGAGTCCTTTCAACTACTTGAAGGAAGAAAGCTGTGATCTAGATGATGTCCAGGATGTTGTTCTCACCATAGTGAAATTCAATCAGAACAGTTTGCACCTTGGCACTATGTGATCTTTCAACTCTTGTGTCTCTCTTCATGGGTGATGTGCCATTTTGGATCAGATACTAAAGCGTTCCTTCAATAATTTCAAATTTAAATCTCCTATGTTTTGCTTTATTGTAAGACAAAAACTATTCATTTGGAGCCAAAATTCCCCTAGTAAACTGAATTCAGCATGGTCATTGCATTCTGATGCATTGCTATGTCTGAAATCTAGCTTCATAGATGTCCATACAAAACTTTTACCACTTCTCTTGACTCCACCACCAAACAGAGCTTTCTTCCCGACTGAGTACTTTTTCTAAAATCTCCCTGCATATTTTCTGGGCAGAAAAGAAAACATCAATATAGGTAAGTCGACTTAGTGGAAATTACTAATGGTTCAGAATATATGAGTTGCATTGCACAGGAATAGTTTTGTAATCATTCCATCCATTGGTCTGAGCGGAACTTCTAATGGAAAATCATAATGAGGTTGTCTGCATCGCTGCTGCTTTCTGGACAAACACTACATTTTACATATGGGAAGTGAGAATAAAATCAAACCCAATCCACAGCCGTCAAGTGGAATCTGTTCCAACTCATAGCAACACACTATCAGGTTTCAGCGTCTGTGAATATTTACAGGAAGAAGTTGTCTTTCTCCCACAGAACAGCTCTTGAATTTGAACTGCTGGTCTTTCCGTTAACAGACAAAAATGAATATATATTATGTACTAGAATACCTTTGAGAGCTGAGAAATATTTTGAAAGTAACCTCATTGTTTTGTATATGTGAATTTTAATTGTTGTTCTTTTGTGCCCTGCAATCTGAATAGACTTACAGCTGACCCTCTAACAGCTTTACAGTGGCTGTCAATCACGTATCAGGAGACTACCCACATTTCTTCCAGTGAGAAGCTGGTCGATTCAAACTACATGCTTTTGGGTTAGTAGTGCAACCCCTTACTCACTAAACCACCATATTGGTTTAAATTGAATGGCAGAAAAACAACTTATATTTTGAGTTAGCGATGCTTGGCTTTTGTCAAGATGCCAATTCTTCCTGGGCGGTCAGTTTAAGACATTCTTATTTAATCTTTTTTGTCATATGTAAAGTGAAGCATATGATGTTACTATTACAAATTATGATATTAGACACAATTACATAAATTTTACCCAGCAGTCATACTCAAAACACATGTTACTTGTTCATGTTGTTTCTTATTTAAGGTAATCCATACCCCTTTTGCTTCTGAATTTTGGAATTTTCCTGTTCAAGACTCTGTCATGTTTATAATGGATTTGTTTCTGAAAACTTAATATGTGTATATTTGTGTTAAAAAAAAAAGTGAATGAGCCTGATAGACTAGCTAATCTTATGGTTTGCTTTGTTTAAAATTTTCAAACTACTACCTTTATACTGAAACATATTTACTCTTTCCTATGTGAATAGATGAAACAGAAGAGGAATCATTTCTCTGCAGAGTGGGGGCAGAAAGCAATCACAAATATCTCTACGGCTCCACAAATGTTAGTTTTAGAATTATTACCACTTGTTCTTCGTGTACTGATGAGGTAATTTAGAACCAGAGTACATACAGAATTCAGTCAAGATCACATGAACACTCAAATGCATCATCATCAAGCAGAACCAACTCACAGGTGTCGGACCCTTCAAAGACTTTTCTGAGGATTTTGCCTCCAGGGCAGGTGGTGAATTTGAACCGCTTACATTTTTATCGTAGGAGTATGCAATGAGGGTTACAGAGTGGATTATATTTGGGGGTAGGGGGTGGGGTTTGGGGAGGTGCCGGGGGGGGATTGTGTACCAATGAGTGAGTTTTTCTTTTGCTTTTCAAGGAGAGGAGCAAATGGGGGGGAGGGGGGAGGGGTTTGTGCGGGGAGAAGGGTGCAACAATGAATGAATGGAGTCCCAAAATCACTGTAGATGTTCATTGAAATGAAAAATAAACAACCTAAATTTAAAAAAAAAAAAAGTTGGCACTGTCACTTTTTCAACTGAGCCACCAAAGTAACTCTAATATAAGGCTCTCGGGAGTCCAGCTCTGAAATCATTTCCTTTCATATATTATCTACTTCATTCAGATAACAGATATTAAATGAAGATGGATCATGATGACAACTACTATCCCTAACTGCAAGAATTAAAATAAACCTCAGCTCCGTTCTTAAACCAGTGAAGCAAATAATAGAAGGAAGTAGCCACACCTCAAATAAATACAAAATGAATAAAGAAAATTCAAAGAGCAGAAGCACAAAACATCTTGGATAAGCAAAAAAGGGAGCAATTTGTATTTTATTAGCAGATAAAGTCGTAGAGCTTAGAGTAATTACTTTTAAAGAGAGCCTTTTCAAGAAAGGAATAATTGCTAGGCAGAAATTCAGAAAGAACAAGCTAAGATAAGGTAGAGAATGAACAAAAGCATAAAGTAAAAAAGCATCTTCTAGGAATAATGACTATTTCAAGTTTACTGGGCCATATGTTGTAAAATGGGGAGTAGAGAGAGAAAGATGAGACATTCATTTGATTCACCATCATGCAGGTTCCTGAATGCCTGGCAGACAGCTTAGACTTGTTCTTGCAAGCAGAAAAGGGCCAGTGTGGCAGGTTAGGAGGACTTGGATGAAATATTTACAACTGTGCTTGGGGAAAAAACTTCTGAACGTGGTTCAGAGTCTGTATTTAACAACTCAAAAATAATTTTGATGATTGTTAAATATACATTAACACACATATCCTAGGAGTCAATTTCTAGATGGTTCCTATTTCCTTTGTCTCCACCAGTGAATCATTAAACAACCAGTTTATTAGCATGGAGGGGGTGGGGGAAGAAAGAAAAATTATTCCTTATTGCATCCTTTCTACCTGTTATTATCTTCTTTCTCATGTTGATAATTTCCATGTGGAAATATTAAGGCCAGTTTTCAAATGAAGAAACTAGTGATTAAATGCCTTTTCCAAGATCCCATAATTAATAAGACATAAAGGTGAGAGTCAAGCTCTGGTCTCTATAAGGAATGCCTCTGCATTCTGGAGCATTCCTAGAACAGACTAAGCAGAGTCACAAGTGCTGGCAAGTAGTGTCTGCCAGGTGGATCTCTGGGTGGAGACAAGAGATTTTTCTCTTGATAATGTCATGTTAATGTAGGTTAGCAGGAGTATCCAAAAGTGTTAGTCACTGAGACTCCCCACCCTCCAAATATTGTTGTGAGGTTACACTTGGCCTTCAATCTTATGCAAGGCCCTGGGGATAACAAGCAAAACAGGTAGAGTCAAAGGCAATGAGCCTTCAGAAGAAAGGAAACCTTTCTTGAGAAGGCATGTGGGCAGACTAGCTCTTAAAATAGAGCTCTGAAAAAGGGCTCAATGTTACCTTAACTTAGAGTACAAGTCCTCTGCCAGTATAGATTGAATTGGCTTGTGTAGAGGGGGGGAAAAGTCTCTTTTGACTCAAATTCAGCAGAAGATAAATAGATATACTCATCATCCAATGTTACCATTTCCTTATTATATTTATCTCTTGTGCAAACAAAATTTTACTCATATAACTAAGCCAAAGTGAGGAAGTATAAAATTATTTACCCCAAAAAGAATATCCTCACTGGACTAGCATAAGATCTTCATGCGACAAGACAATATATATTTTAATTTCCTGAATTCAAATATAGACTTTCATAATTACTAGTTAAATGATTTGTAGTTGTTTATATTTAGCGACTCATTGGCACATATAAAATAATATTTAACATTGTTAGGCTTAATTTCCTCATCTCTAAAATGAGATACTAATGATATTTAAGGGAGTTCTAATGGCTTAGGAATAAGGACTTGTACTGCCAACTCAAAGACTTGCTGTTCCAATCTACCAGCTACCCCACAGGAGCTATTACCCATTACCTCAATCACTGAATCAATCCATCTCATCAAGGGTTTTCCTCTCTTGCGCAGTCCCTCTACCTTCCCAAGCATGACGTCCCTTTCCAAGAACTGGTCCCGCCTTGCACGTGTCCAAAGGATGTCAGATGAAGCTTCAGAATCCTTGACTTTAAGAAGCATCCTGGTCTCACCCTCTCTAGAATGAGCTTGATTATTCGCCTGGCAGCCCATGGTATATTTAACACTCCTCTCCAGCACCACAGTTCAAAGGCATCAACTCTCCTTCTATCATCCCTAGTTATTGCCCAGCTCTCTGATGCATAGCAAGTAATTGCAAAGACTATGGCCTGGATCAAGCACACCATAGTCGACAGACTGACCTCTTTGCTCTTTAGTACTTTGGAGAGGTTCCTAACAACATAGTTTCCCAATGCAATTCATCTTTTAATTGGCTGCTGGTGCAAAGCATATTGATTGTGGAAATAAGCAGACTAAAACTGTTAACCATCTTAATTTCTTCACCATCTATCATGATGCTAATAATTGGCCCAGTGGTGATATAGAGCAAAATTAAATAAATTCATGAGACAGGGTGGGTAGGGTGCTGCTACACTGCTAATCAAAAAGCTCTGTCTCTGAAAATTAAAATCCACAAGCAACTTCAAGGAAGAAAAGGGGCAGTCTCCTTTCATTACAATTTACAGCCTTGGGAACCTGATTGAGAATGGACAGCCTTTGAGTGGGAACCAACCAAATGGCCTTGAGTGAGTAAATGGGTGAGTGAGTGATGTAAGAATGACGGCTCAATTGCTGGAAATAAAGAGAAAAAATGCTTACACATCTAGAACATACATGTTATTATACATTAACAATATATCAACATGAAATACTTGTCTTCCTTGTGTTCACAGTTTGTTACAGATTCTCAAAAAGATCCATTACTCTCCCTCTAAAATAACTCACATGGTAGGAGTCACGTTTAATTCCCAATTTGCACATCTCTAGAGATTCAACCAGATCCTTGTCACAAGAATAGATAAACCATTTGAAACCATATCAAATCCATAGCAATGCCATTCAAAAAGCCATGCAGATTTGGAAAGACTGTTAATATGTAAGTCAAGTCTGAATCAGGTTCTGTTTTTATATGGCCTGAAAATGAATAAACTGTGCTGTTTGTTTAGGTTTTGATTTCTTTTTCCTTAAGAGTAGTAAAGTAAGAGAGGAGAGAGAGAAAATAGAGACTGACACAAAGATGGAGACTGTTGTTATGTGCCATAGAGTTGGACCAGAGTTTCTAGAGAATTTTCAGAAGCTATAAATCACATGGGAAGAAATTGGCCATCATTCTCCTGCAGAGCAAATGATGGATCTGAACCATTTGTCTTTGGATTGCCTCCACAACTCTTTCTTCACAAGGCCACCAGAGATCCCTAAGTGGAGACTAATATGCGAAAAAGAGAGAGCAAAATATGAAATATTTATTGTATCTCCTCACAGAAAACGTTTGCTAACTTCTGTTACTAGAATAACAGCAAAATACAGGAGAATCTCCACAGACAACCTCATGTCTGTCCTTTGTTATTGCTGGTTACTGACCAGTTGATCACAACATATGAAAACCCCTGTGTGCTGAGCCAAACTGCTTCATGGGACTTCCTAGCCCGTGGACTTTTGAAAGCACATTCACCAAGCCCTTGTCCAACGCACCTCTGGGTGGAGTCCAAGCACAATCCATATGGCTGTGTCAAATGGTTAGCTGTGTGAACCACCTAGAGACTCATGTCTGCACTTAGTTTTCCATATAAAGTGAAATTTAACACAATTTCTCAACACTTTCAACTAGTGTGCTGACTTTCCCCCCCTAATTTGCATACATTCTTATGCATTGTTTCATTCATATTTTGTTGTTGTTATGTACCATCGAGTCGCTTGCGACTCAGCGACCCTATGTACAAGAGCGCTAAACTCTGCTCTGTCCTGTGCCAATCGCACTGTCTCTGACACTCCCATCCCGATTACCCCAGTCACTGAATCAATCCACCTCATACAGGGCCTTCCTCTCCTGCGCTGTCCCTCCACCCTCCCAAGCATGATGTTCTTCTCCAAGGACTGGTCTCTCCTCACATGTCCAAAGTATGCTAGACGCAGCCTCAGAATCCTAGCCTCCAAGGAGCCACCCGGTTTAACCTTTCCAGGATGAATCTGTTTGTTTTCCTAGCAGTCCATGGTATTCTCAATACTCTTCTCAAGCACCACAGCTCAAAGGCATCAATTCTCCTTCTGTCCTCCTTAGTCATTGTCCAACTCTCTGATGCATAACAAGTGATTGCAGAGGCCATGGCCTGTATCAGACTCACCTTTGTCTCCAGATATACACCATTGCTCTTCAATACTTTGGAGAGGTCCCTAAGAGCAGACTTTCCCATCGCAATACGTCTTTTAATTCCCTGGTTACTGGAGCCAAGAGTGTTGACTGTGGAGCCAAGCAAACTAAAGCTGTAAACAATCTCAATCTCTTACACTCTCACTCGTATATATTGTTTTTCTATAATGTATTACTTTTGATCAATGCCTTTTATCACCCCTTCTCCTCAAGTGCCCATTACTCCTTGCCTATTCTTTTACCCACCCATCTGTGTACTAATCTCTGCTGTCCTAGTGATTTTCCCCGTCTTCTTCTATCCATTCTCTACCCTTTCTCCTTTGCTTTTGAATAGATAACCTGTTCCTATTTGCTAACTGCATTAGCTGTATTGTTTTTATATTGATTCTTCCTAGGTAAATCCTCCTTTGAACTTCAGAAATGAAGTTAAAGATCACTGAAACGAATTTTTTGAAATGAAGTTTTCCAGATTAAAGTCTACTAATTTTTAAAGTTTAAGAAGTAAAAGGAAACGGATAATACTCATTCTTTACACGGACATGAATGTCCGTATTTGCAAATGAATTGGGTCTTTGGTATAGGCCTTGCCGAAGCTTCACTTGGTTCCAGTGTGTGAATGTTCTAGGTTATTAAATAAAGTAGAAAAAATAAAGAATTCTATTTTAATATTGTATAATCCAAATTAATTTGTGATTTAGCAAGGAATTCAAGCTTAATGAAACACGTAAAAAATATTTATGTGATTCAGTTCAGTCTTTTAATACTTTTCACACTAAGGAGGCCTGTCCTGGTTTGGGGTACACAGTTTAATTCTGGCTCAAATCTCTGATTTCAATAGATCTTTCACTGATTCGCTCGAATTAATGGAGCTTTACCAAATTTGGCTAATAAAAGGTCTTTTGCAAAGCCTGTGAGTTCTGCTCCATTTACCAAATGTGACTAGAGAATTTCTAACAACTTCAAGAGGTAAAAAAAGGCATCTTCAGTGGTAAGATTTGGAGGTTACTCCAGGGGATGATAAGATAAAAAAAAAAGAGGTACAGAAACTTCTGAGAGAACTACCAGACCAAAGAAAGGTTTAAAATCTTTGCTGAAGTCTCTGTTAATATGTGAGTCATCACTACCCAGTAAGAACAAAGTGTGTTAGAGCCAATACTGCTTCTGTGTGAATTGAGCTAATTCTCTTACCTCCCTGGGTCTTAAATATTAATTGGGAGATTTAAGTAAGGATATATGATTTAACCCCTGACATAGAGTCCATTCCAATTCAGCTTCATGTTGTTCGTGTTGTTGTTATATGCTTTTGAGTTGCTTGCTATCTTATGTACAATAGCCCTGAAACCTGTTCTATCCTATGCCATCTTAACTGTCTCTGACATACTTATCCTCATTACCCTAGCCATTGAATCAATCCCTCTCATTAAAGGTCTACCTCTCTTTCTCTGTTCCTCCACTCTTCCAAGCATAATGTCCCTCTCCAAGGACTGGTCCCTCCTTGCAACATGCACAAAGTATGTCAGACGAAGCCTCAGAATCCTTGACTCCAAGGAGCAGTTCTCCTGGCAGTCCATGGTATGTATATTCAACACTCTTCTCCAGCACCACAGCTCAAAGGCATCAATTCTCTATCATCCCTAGTCCTTGTCCAGTTCTCTGATGCATAGCAAGCAATTGCAAAGACAATGGCCTGGATCAGGCACATCTTAGTCTCCAGCTTAACATCGTTGCTCTTCAGTACTCTGGAGAGGTCTCTGACAGCCGACTTTCCCAATGTAATAAGCATTTTAATTCCCGGGCTGCTGGTACCAAGAATGTTGATTGTGGACCCAAGCAAATTAAAGCTGTTAAGAGTCTTAATCTCTTCACCATTTATCATGATACTGCCAATCTGCCCAGTGATGATGCCCACCTTTGGTTAATAGCTTAATACTTAACAGCTGCACACCAAGCCACCTTTAATAGTCTTGTTAAAGATGTAGTGACACCAGTATGGAATTGTTTACAACAGATTAACAAATAAGCACAAGTAAATCCTTGTTTACCTTGCTTACTTTATAACCTGACAGTGTATGTGACTCTATCCAGGCTATAGGTGGCCTGGGACAGAGGTAGGGCAGAGTCAGAAGTGGTGGAGGTAGGGAGATGAGGGATGATTTCATAAATTTTCACATTTGGGGGATTGTATTCATGCTGATTTTCATTATCATCCAAGAACTAGGTAACTACAAGAATTGCAGATTCTAAAAGTCATATATACTCCTTTCACATTAATCCATCTTCCCTTAAACCTTCTTCTGGGTGTATATGTTGTTTATTTTCTTTTTTCTTCTATTGTTTTAGGGAATCTGGTGGCCTAGTGGGAAGGAATTGCACTATCAACCCAAAAGTAAGTGGTTCAAATCTACCAACTGCTCCACTGTTCCTCAGGAGAAAGATGGGCAATCACCTCCTTTGAAATGCACTGCCTCTGAAAACCCTCTGGAGGGCCACTTGTGAGTTGGTTCTAACTCTATGGCACGTAGTAAAAACAATTTTATTTTTTGGTGTTTTATCATTTATTGCTTTTTTGCTAGTAAGAAAACTTTGCCCTACCTATTTAACTGGTGTTTTGTTTTGTTTTGTTTTGTTGCATCTCCTGCTGACCTCAGGCCTAGCTTACCTCTTGGCAACCCCCCTCCCCTTAAAACTCTAACTGAAAGCCCATGAGATCCGCATCCTTCTTCTACGTTATATAGTTAGAGATCTTTCTTACCTGTCCTTACTTAAAATTCTGCCCCAACTGAAAATCATATAGTTACCTCCAAGCGGATCACACAGAATTGCAATTAAAATATATTTGTTTTTGAGTGAAGAGCCACACTTGTTATCTCAGTCTTACCAGAGGCTCAGAACAACAATTTAATAAGACTTTGTTAACACAAGAGATAAATATGAGTCATTACTTGAATAATTAAGTTTCCTTGGCAGGTGTTTAAAAACAAAAGGATTAATTGGATGAGAACATAAATACCTCCACCCTTATCAAAGGTTCTTATTAGTCAAAAGGTTAGAAACAAGAGATTTCATCTTCAGTATATTGCACTTATTTGAAGAAGACAAGGCTTGTAAGGACCTATCTACCTACCTAGGAAGAGGGGGTGAGCATTTGAATGGCTGCCAGGCAGTATGCACAGCTGCCAAATAAACAGCTAAACTGAGATTCTCAGCCAGGAAAAAAAAAATTAATTAGGTCAAACCTGTCTGTCTGGTTTAGGACTGCTGAAGTCCTTCAAGTCACAGGATCCACATGCCTACTGGCCTTCAGACACACCCACTGTGCCTTTTCTTTATTTGGAAATTTGAGAGTGAGTGAAATTTTTTTACATTTATGGAAAATAACTCTTTCATTTTACCAACTGAGGAAATCTATGTAAAGAGGAGAAATGAAAACCATACAAAATTATAAAGTCAGTTTATGACGAAAGGGAATCACAAATTACCTGCTTCATCATTCTTTCTTCATCGTTCATATTCTTTCTGTTGTGCAAAGCCTTGATGAGTTGAACCAGGATTTTTGAAGCAACTCTATGAGGGAAGAAATAAAATTTAAATCATCAAAATAACAAAGATTGATTGAAATACTAAGAATGGGATTGTTGTTATTAGGGGCCCTGAGTCGACTCCAACTTGTAGACTCATGTAACAGAAGGTAACCCTGTCCTATCCTGAGCCATCCTCTCAGTTTCTGCCCATTGTTACAATCAGTGTATCAATCTATCTAATTGAGGGTTTCTGTCCACTTCCTAAACAACATGCCTCTGGAAACTCTATGAACTTTGATAAATGTGATAGTTCTAGAGGGCCTTCAGACCTTTTATTCATAGGGTTGCCATGAGTCATGCTCAACTCAAGGCAATCAACAACTCTTCCATAATAGCTTGCCTCCAGAAACCCTATGAACCTGGAGAGAGGATGAAAGGCACCCAAGCATCGAGGACTCTCCTTCATAGGGTCGCTATGAGTTGCCTGTGACACAATGGCACTTAACAACAACACCTGAGCAAGATATCTTTCTCGAGGTTACTCTTTCTTGATAACATGCCAAAGTACTTGAGATAAGGTCTCACCAATCTTTATTTCTAAGAATTCTGTCTGTAGCTTCTTCCAAGACAGACTTATTCTTTAAAAAATCTGTGGTGTATTCAATTCTCCTCATAACACTACAAATCAAAGACATCAATTCTTCTTCAGTCTTCTTTATTCATTGTTAATCTTTCACAAGAATAAAAAGCTCTGGTGGCCTAGTGGTATGAGTCTGCATCTACACTGAACTCTCAAGTTCACATGGTTCAAATCCACCAGCTGCTCTGCGTGAGAAGGATGAGCAATCTCCTCTCATGTGATTAACTAACTCTGAAAACCCACCAGAGGGTCAGATGTAGGTTGGTTTCAACTCAATGACACACAACAGCAACAAGCAAAATCAGTAAAAAAAAAAAAAAAAAAAACCAAAAACTTAAAAAAAAACACAAAATAACAAAGAATCCATAACTGACATTCTTTTTAATCTTATAATAAAAGTAAATACAGACTCAAATACTTAGGTGCCTATTCATCATGAATGAAGTTATTAAGGCTAAAAAAAAAAAGAAAATGTATTTTTTTTAATTTGGTTTTAATTAGTAATGATCTGTTACCGTAAGTAAACACTGACATCTATCAATACGAAGTCATCCAGAGTAAATGTACATGCCTAATTATTGTTTTGGTAGGTGCTACAGAGACAATTAAGACTCACAGCAGCCCTGTGAACAATCGATCTGTAAATTGTCCTTACTTTGCACCATCCTTATAATCTCTGATGTGTCCATTTTTACATTAACTCCAACAGTTCTTTTTGCTGAGGGCTGTCTTCTTACTCTACTCCTCTATCCTTCCCAGCATGATATTCTTTTGCAGTGACTGGCTCTTCCTGACAACATGCCCAGAACATGTAAGACAAAGATGCACCATTCTTAACCTCTGAGGAGCATTCTGTTTGCCCTTCCTCCAGGATATACTTGCTTGTTCTCCCAGGAGTTCATGGGATATTCAATAGTCTTCTTCAACACCACAAATCAAAGATAGCAATTTTTCAAATTGCTTAATCATTGCAAATAATGGAAGCCACTAATGAAGTCTTCTTGAGACATTTTTAATGTATATCATAGATATAGTCAGACTTCTAAATATAAAATTTTATTTCATTAGATATGACATGCTACTGCAAGATCTAGACTTAATGGAACAGGAGGGGAAAGAGAGAAAATGAAGGAAGAGGGAGGGAAGCAGAAGAGAGAGAAAAGAAAAGATGAAGGGAAGGAGAAAGAGTACAGGAATAAGAAAAAAGAAATAATTCATTTTAGTCTCAAAAAATTTCTGTTTTGAAAAAGTACAAATCTTAGATATTTCTAGTATAATGGCAACTTGCTAGAACAGAGCTTTGCACAGGTACAAGACATAAAAACAGTTAAAGTAGATTTGAAGATAGATGGCATCAGACAAGGAGGAGCTTTAACATAACCTGTTAAAATTCCATAACTAAAATGTCATGAGGTGTATTTACCCAGCATACAAGAGAAGAAAACAACACAAAACAAAAAACAGTCTTGTGTCTGGATTAGATCATGGGAATCACAGCAGTGGAATTCATTAAGTCATCAGATGACTTCAAAGGCTTTAATAAACAAGTGGAAGATCTCTTTCCCACCGAGAGAATATATTATCCTTCATATTTTTATTCTGCTTTTCCTGCCTTTTGGGGAGAAAAAGAGATGGATAAAATGACGGTGTTTTCATGTCTGTGAGGAGATGTGAGCTCTCAATTGTAAAATGGGGGTCAATTCAGGACATGCTGCAACTTTTTGCTCATGATCTCCCCGCAGTCTGATGAAGTGAAAAGAACAGGAGACTTGGAGTCATGACAAGTTCTACCTAAATAGTCTTTTAAATGAATCAAGTTCTCTAACTTATCCAAGTTTCATTTTCTTCATGCATAAAATGGTGATGATGACATTTGCAACAAAGGATACCAGGGGGTTTGCATAGGACCGTGTATGTAACCCAACTAGCACATGGCAGGCCCTCAACATTTACTGATTCACCCCTCTCTCCTCTCACGTTTCAGTCAATAAACTACCTTTCCATCTAAGATACTTGCTCTCAGTCTCTTCATTTCCCAACACTCCAGCCACCTCTTTACAGAGCTCCTTCTACATGAATGCTTTGAAACTGCTATCTCCTTGACTGAAAAACTAGACAAATTGAAGCCTGGAAAATGTTTTCTTTTTCCAACCAGAGTTCTGAAGACCCTGCCTACCCTGCCTTTCCAGTCTTCTCTGTTACTTTTCCCACAGCCTCAACCTTCTCCAAGTTTACTAGTGCCTGGGGACACATGAAGCAGCAGTTTCATCTCCAATACCCTGTTTGTTCCCCTACCACTCCTTGAGATCCTACCACTTTTTAAAACAGGATTATACACCATCTGACACTCTCTAAAACATTCCCAGAAAACTTTATCTCATTGTGGTAGCACCTTTTGAGAGGCAAACTATTACCACATGCCTTGTCCATATCATAAATTAAACATATTATCTTTTTAACTTAAATAGTTTTCATCCCTTCAGTGTGTTCAAAACACTGTGGGAAGTGCCCAAAATAGACCTGCATTTCCCCCACCCCCACCCCCACATATGAAAGTCTCTTCTCATCAATTAGTTTATCAAGGGCAGAAACCAGTTATAAAACAAGTTCATATAATCCACAAGATTTATGAAATGTTATATAATGCAGTCTCACAGCCATGGAGTTAGTACAACTCATAGTTCCTTATAGGATTGATTGGAACTGACCTTCAGGATTTCTAAAACTATAAATCTTTACAGAAGCAGACTGCCTCATCTTCTTCTCATGGAGCATCTAGTGCATTTGAACTACTAACCTTTTGGTTAGTTGATACGATTTGTTTTTGTTGTTATTGCTATTGTTGTTGTTATGTGCCGTCTGATCATCTGAGACTCATAGCAACCCTATCTACAACAGCCCTAAACCCTGCTTTATCCCTTGCCAATCAAGTAATTGTTTTAAAAAAAGAGATACTTGTATTCTTCCATTGCTGTCTGGTTGGAACCAACTCATAGTTACCCCTCGGATTGGTTTTCAGAGGCTGTAAATCACACAGGAGTTTGGCCATCTTTCTCCCATGTAGCAGCTGGTAGATTTAAAGTACCTGACCAAGGACTGGCAAGACAACTCCTTATCCAGTAGGCTGCCAGAACTCCTTTTACAAAGAGCTTACTGTATTTTTCTCACCTTTATACTTGATCAGCCTAGTGGTTAAAGAGTTACACTGCCAGTTCTAAGACAGGTAGTTCAAATCTACCTAATCTACAAGATAATGATGGACAATCTACTCGCAGGCAATTTACAGCCTTTGAAAACTTGTTGGAAAATCAGCTATGGGTCAGTTCTGACTCAATGGCAATGAGAAAATATTTGTATTAACTAAACAAAAGGTTAGCAGTTCAAATGCACTAGCTACACCGTGAGAGAAAAATGGAAGTCTTCTATAAAGATTTACAGCCTTGGACTTGCTAGAGAGACAGTTCTACTAGTTATATTTAATTCAAATGGTTTTTATGAATAAATTGATGAGGAAATGAATGAATCTATTAATTTTACCTCTAGTCTGTTAGGCTTAAGATGTATAGTTAAGTCATAAAAAATTGGTGTTTCGTTGGTCCCTAGCTTACTACTTTATCTTTGAAATGACAAAGTTTAGCCTCTGAGGAAAATAAAAGATTCATATAACAATTTATATTAGTGATGTTTTCACAAGCTTATGTGCTTACCACCTTTGTCAATTGCCAACACTGGGTAAGGTCACTTGCGCAATGGACTTGAAATACAATTGAAAAAAGCAGAATGGAGGGTGAATTTCTAACCCGCCTCTCATAAACCTATTCTTTTCTAGCCTCACTTTGAAGTTCTGCAACAATAAGGCTGATGAAGGGATTCTTTCATGCTCCCTAGGTCTCATGAAACCTACCATAACACCTCCCACATTCTGTGCCTTTTCAAAATCCGCCTAAGGAAAGCAAACACATACACACACAAGCCCCCTAGAGTTCTCCATTACTGTGTGGGCCTTTCATTTCACAGTCCTCTTGAAAGTGTTATTTGTGAAGCTTAAAATATGTGCACTTGCAGGGGAGGAGACAAGTTCTCCGGAGAAAATAACACACTAGGATAAGCCACATCACATTGTTTCTTCTGGGACACATTTTGTTCTGGGAAAATGTCCTAATAGCCTTTGATTTCAATGTGACTGCATATCATAGCACTGTGCCTGGGAAAATACAATGACATTTTATATGATGATATTGTAGTGAAATAATAGCTCTTCGGCATCATAAGCAGGAGATTGGCGTGCAACATCTATTGAAATAGTGAGCATTGAATATCCAATCTATCAAATAGCTCATGTACAGGGTTGATTTCATGTTGTGGGGAGGGGGTGTCTCACAATCTAAGGTGTAATACAGATTTTCAGCACAATGCCAGCTGACTTCTTACTCTAAAGGAAAAAAATAGAGCTACAGTTTATTATAAAGATAAGAATACATGATGTGAATGCATGGTGGGTTTCTATCATAAAACCAGTGATTTAGGGGGCTCTGAAAATTAGAGCAAGTCACTTAGTTTTCTATACATCAGTTTTTTAATTTGTAAAATAGGTATAAATAATGTCTACTTCATTTGCTTTTTCTTATGTTTTGTTTTTTTCTTTTGTGAGCATTAGAAGCACTTCATGTACTGTTCTGATGGTAAACAATGAATAGTCGTCATCACTGTTGCCATTAACATGAGGAAAGTAATTAATAAGTGAATAGCATTCTGAAGACCAGCAGCTGAGGCATCTCTTGCTCTGTAGCATTAAATCATTCTCCCTCTCACACTGCAAAAGCAGGAATATGGAAGACCCCTAACATTTTCCTGACTACTGAAGATATTTTCGCTTTCCCCAACATTTACTCATGAGGTAAACACAAATGATGAGTCATATGAGCTCTTAGAGTTTATGGCACGAGAATCCATTATGTCACGAGAATCCATATTACGTTGTGGTGTTGTTGTTGCTGTTGTGTACTGTCGAGTCAGAACTCATCCATAGCTGGCCCAGGCAGGTTCTCAGAGGCAGTTATTTAGAAAAGGAGATTTCCCATCCTTCTCCTGAGGAGTAACTGATGGCCTCAAACCACATGCCTTTGGGATTGCAGTGTACCTTCTTGTCACTAGGCCACCAGAGCTCCCTATTTAACTACTGATGCCATCCCTCCAACCAAATCACCAGACTCCTGGCCCTCGCTCTTGTTCCTTTGACTATATGTTAATTTTCTATTGTTGTCATAATAAATTACCACAGAATATTCATTGTCTTGTGGTTCTATATGTCAGATGTCTTTAATCAAGGTGCTGTCAGGTTTGCACTGAATTTCTTCTGGAAGCTCTATGTTCTGAAATGTTTTCTGAATTTTTATAGCAGTTAAACACTGGCCACATTCCCTGACTCACTGCCTCCTACCTCCACCTTCAAAGCCAGCTACACAGAATCTTTCTTATTTTTTTCTTGCCACATCTCTCTTTGGTCTTCTTCCCCTGCATCATTCTCGCACTTTTGTGTACTCGTGTAATTATCTTAGGTCATTCTAGGCAATTTAGAAGAATTTCTGCATTTTTGAGGTCTACTGATTACAAACTTCTTTCATCACATAAGTCAACATATACACAAGTTACAGTAATGAGGATGTTTGAGAAGTGAAAGTGATGGTGGAAAGAATACATCATTCTACCTCACTTTAGGCTTTTGATATTTTCCAAGAAATGAAATAACCTTCAAGAATCAAGGATATGGTGAGATAGGAACTC
This sequence comes from Elephantulus edwardii, assembly GCF_000299155.1. NCBI lineage: Eukaryota > Metazoa > Chordata > Mammalia > Macroscelidea > Macroscelididae > Elephantulus > Elephantulus edwardii. Next base: position 29,171,818 of record NW_006399759.1, on the reverse strand, counting down.
ATATACATTGCTGGTGAGATTGTAACATGGTGCAACCACTCACAGATTGGTGCTTCCTCAAAAAGCTGAACATAGAAATGCTATATGTCCCAGCTATTCCATTGCATGGAATATACCCTGATAATATGAGAACTGAGGCTCAAATGGAAAGATATTTGTACTCCAAGGTTCATAGCAGCATTATTCATCATTACAACAACAGCCCAAATATCCAATCAAAATCAAATGGATTGAGAAATTATGATACATTCATATGATGGAATATTATGCAGCATTCAGCAGTAATGATTTTTAAATTACTACATAACTTGGAAGGGTCTAGAGAGCATCATGCTAAGTGAACTAACTCAGTTCCATAAGGACAAATACTGTATAAAACCAGTTTTGTAGAATAATTATGGGGGGAAGGGAAGAATGTAGTAGTAGAGGGGTGAGGATGTGTGGGGGTGCGGGGCAGTTAATCATAGGTTGGCACAATTTGGTGGTGGGAGTGGAAGAAATTGGAAAGAGTCCATGTGAAAAACAATGTATTTGAACCTTGTAAATAAACCAGTATAAAATTTTAAAAAAAGAAAAGAGCCAAGTTTCACAATCAGTGAGCCTCACTCACTCTCATTGCCATGGAGTCAAAACTACCTCATAGCTGACCCTTCCATGAGTTTTCAGAGACTGTAAATCACACAGAAGGATATTGTCCATCTTTCTTCTGAGAAACAGCTAGTGGATTTGAACCACTTTCTTTTGGGCTGCAGCACAACTCTTCAGCGATTAGGCAACGAGAACCCCTTCCATCACACCAATGAGGGATCAATCTAGATACAACTGTCTATTATGTGCCAGATACTTTATACTTCTCTTGTAAAAATCTCCAGACAACAACTTTAGGTAGGGAGTTGAAAAGACCAGCTTTTCTTATTATTTCTATTTCTGTGATCCTTATATGGACTTACATTACATCACATAAAAATTCTGAGATCTGCTCCCAAAGAAAGTTAGATTAGAAAACAAAAACTACAGAATCTGACTGAGAAGATCTAGACTTTATTGTAAAAAAGTGATACTCCATTTTAAAAACATAAACAAAAGGAGAATATTGTTGTTTTTATTTTGTGTCATCAAGTCACCTGTGACTAATATTGACCCTATATACAATAGCTCAGAACCCTGCCCTATCCTGATCCAATTCCACTGTATCTAGAACATCTACCCCTAAATCTCCAGTCACTGAGCCAATCCATCTCATTCAGCCTCTTCCTCTCCTGTGCTGTCCTTCCACCTTTCCAAGAATGATCTCCTTCTCCAAGGACCAGTTTTGCCTAACCACGTGTCTAAATTATGTGAGACGGAGTTTCAAAATTCTTGTCTCTAAGGAGCACCTTGGTTCCACCCTCTCCAGGATCGACCTGTTTGCTCTCTTAGCAATCCATGGTGTATTCAGTACTCTTCTCCAGCACCACAACTCAAAGGCATAGACTTTTCTTCTATCATTCTTAGATCTATATGTTGATCTACATGTAACCTGCTAAACCTTTACTTCTACATGTGACTAGCCTACTCAACAACACTCACTATATTCCCAACCTCAAACCCATCTTTCTGATGCACAGAAAGTAATTGTTAAGACTATGGCTTGGATCAAGTGCAACTTAGTCTCTAGACTGATATTATTGCTTGTCAGTACTTAGGGGAGGTCCTGACAACCTGAACAAGCTGAAACTGTTAAGAATCTCAGTCTTTTCTCCAACTATCATGGTGCTGCCAATTGGCCCAGTTGTGAGAATCTTTGTTATCTTGATGTTCAGCTTCAATCAATATTGAAAAACGCAGTCCTTGACCTTCTACAACAAACACCTCAGGTCCTCCTCAGTTTCATTAAGCAAGGTTATGCCATGGGCATATCTCATGTTGTTGTTGATAAGTCTTCCTTCAAACCTGTAGCCACATTCTTCCTCATAGAGTCCAGCCACCCAAATGATTCGTTCCACTTTTAGATTGAAAATGTATGGAGATAAGATGCATTCCTGATGCACTCCTTTGCTAATTTTGAACCATGCAATGTTTCCTTGCTATAATTTGATGACTGTTTCCTGGTCTAAATCTAAGTTTCACATAAACACAATTAAGTGTTCTGTAATAGCTAAAACAATGATCAAGGATTATGAAATACTGCACAATATGGATGAAATTTGAACGGAATTCTAGTTGAATTACATTAAGTCAGTCACAAATGAAAATTATGGCAAAAGATCACTAATACATAAAGCTAAGAAATACTTTACAGGATAGGATGATTTTTGGAAAGTTAACAAAGATGAGAAGTGAGACACAGGGGATCAAAAGAGAGGACTGTTATGGTATAAGACCCCTGTTATAAAAATTTAAGGAAAGTTTTATACACAGAAGAATTAATTTTGTTTGGTTACCATAGATAAGAAATGATGGAGAGGTGAATAAATGTTAATAAAAATGGCCTACTAGTAAGAAGCCATGCTGCAAATCCAAAGGTGCCAGGTTCACGTTAACTAGCAGCTCTGAGAGAGAAGGATGGGCAGTCTCCTGCAGGGCAATTAACTGCCTCTGAAAACACACTGAAGGGTCAGCTATGGGTCAGTTGAAAGTCTACAGCACACATTAACAATGACTCATCAAATGTGATATTCTACCTCCGATATTTCTTAGAATGTATGTTTGCCATCCTTATTTTAAATGCAAGAGAGCTTTGGTGGCTTGGTGTAAAAGAATTTAAAAGTTCACCGTTCAAATCCACAGACCACTCTGTGGAAGAAAGATAGACAATTTCCTCCAGTGCAGTTTACTGCCTCTGTAAAACCACTGGGGGGGTCAGCTACAAATCAATTGAGGCTCTACAGGCACATAACAACAACAACAACAATTTTAAAACCAAGGAACCTTTTAAAAACAAGGAACCTTGACAGTTAAGAGATATTCAGTACTTTTCTTCAGCACCACAGCTCAAAGGTCTTAATTCTTCTTCTGTCATCATTATTCATTGTCTAGCTCTCAAATGCATAGCAAATGATTGAAAAGACCATGGCTTGAATCAGTGGCACCTTGGTCTTCAAATCAATATCATTGTTTCTTCAATAATTTAGAAAGGTCCTTCCTTGACTGCAGGTTTTCCCAGAGCAATACGTCTCCTCATCTCTTGGCAGCTGGTGCCAAGGGTATTGATTGTGAATCCAAGTAAAATGAAAGTTAAGGCATTTGGCTGCTAACTTAGAGTCTGATGGTTCAAATCCACTAGCTGTTGTGCAGAATTAAGAGAAAGGAATCTGCTTCTATAAAGATGTACAGCCTTGAAAACCTTGTGAAGAAATCTTACACAGTTTCTCAGAGTTGCTTTAAGTCAGGATCAACTTGACAGAAGTAGGTTTAGTTACTTTGGGGTTTTAAATACTTCCTATGTAAGCACTATCTCATTTAATTCTTCTAAAACCCTATGTATCTGTATCCTAAAGAGGAAAGAAAAAACCTCCAGAAAATTACAATGCTGTAATTGTTGTTGCTGCTATACCATTAAGTTGGAACGTACAGTAGGTTTCAGAAGCAATTTTATCACCTGGAAGCAGAATGCCCACTTTTCTCCCATGGATCAGGTGGTGAATTCTAATTGCATGCCTTCTGATGGGCAGCACAACTCCTTACCAGGAAGCCACCAGAGCTCCCCAGAAGATGACATAAGTTAGGGAGTTTTTAAGGCTGTTCACCAGTGCAGCACTATACTCTGTCAGAGCTATCACTCGAACCCAGATTTGCCTGACTTCAAAACCACTGGAGAAGTGATTTTTTTTTATTTTATTTGATTATATCATAGGGCACAGAGTAGAGATTACTGCCTGAAATGATTTCAAATTTAATTTAAAATAACTTAATTAGGACACATTTGAGTCTCTGTATAGCCACTGACAACCATTTATTTGAAGCAGAAAACATTTATTTCGAAGATAGGAATAAGATTCTCAGAGAAGAAAACCAGAACTCATAGTCCAGTCAAAGGGTGACGGTATACACATGGAAGTAGCTTATGTCTCTGAAAACAGAAAAAGGGGGGGGAGGGAATATTTCAAACTGAACAACATGAGTAAAGATCAGAAGTATCAGTACCATAAAATATGAACTGAAACTCAATTCATGTTGGCCATCTGAACACCTTTCTTATGAAAAGTCTTTCCATGTCTTTTGTCCATTTTGTAATTGGGTTATCAGTTTTTTTCTTGTGGAGACCTATGTAGTTTTCTGTAAACCTGAATTGTGAGATGCTTATCTGAAATGTCATTGCCAACAGAGAAATTAAGAAATTTTCAAAATCACTGACAATCAGAGAAATGAAGTCAAAGTGACAATGAGATACCATCTCTCCCCAGGAGCAGTAGCAAAATTTAACAGGACAGCAAGTAATAGATTCTGGAGATGATGAGGAAAGATTGGAACTCTTATGCACTGCTGATAGATAGT
>NW_006399759.1:29155268-29162437 GCF_000299155.1 Elephantulus edwardii | reverse complement strand
GTCATCTTTCTCCCACTTAGCAATTACTGGGTTCAAACCACCTGTCTTTGGATTTCCCCTTGTTGTTGTTGTTAGGTGCTGTTGAGTCGAGTATGACTCATAATGATCCTTTGAACAGCAGATCTGTACCTCGTCCTTATCCTACACAATCCTCACAATGCCTGACACACTGGAGCCCAATGCTGCAGTCACTGTGTCAATTAACTTGGCTGAGGGTCTTCCTCTCCTTTGCTGTCCCTCCACCTTTACCAGCATTGTGTCCTTCTCCAAGGAATAACCTCTCATAGCAACATGCCCAGAGTACATGAAATGAAGCTTTATCATCTTTGCCTCCAAGAAGTACATATCTGTTTGTTCTTTTGGCAGACAATGGATACTCAGCACTCTGCTCTAACACCACAGTCCAAAGACATCAGTTCTTCTGTCATCCTTAGTCATTATCCACATCTCATATGCATAGTGAGGTCTTACTTATGTAAGAAAATATGCAAGAAACTATAATATTAGTACTAAAGCAATATGCACTGTAAAAAAGAAAATGAAGTCAGATAGATAAGCAGGGGCCAAAACATTCTGATTTTTTAATGTCATCTTATAATTTGAATGATTCTTAGCAAAGAAATAGCAATCATAGTTATACACTATTAACAATGCCTGACAAATGCGGCGTCAGGATTGGTGGAAGATCTATCAACAATCTGCATTATGCAGATGACACAACCCTGCTTTCTGAAACTGAGGAGGACCTCATGCACTTGCTGCAGAGAGTCAAGGACTAAAGTCTTCAGTATGGATTGAGGCTCAATGTCAAGAAGACAAAGATTCTCACCACTGGACCAATTGGAAGTGCCAGGATGGATGGCGAAGAGATTGAGATTGTTAACAACTTTCGTTTGCTCGGCTCCATGGTCAACACTTTTGGCACCAGCAGCCAGGAAATAAAAAAACATATTGCAATGGGAAAGTCTGTTGTTAGGGACCTCTCCAAAATACTGAAGAGCAATGGTGTCACTCTGGAGACTAAGATGCATCTGATACAGGCTATAGTCTTTGCAATCACTTGTTATGCATCAGAGAGTTGGACAATGACTAGGGAGGATAGAAGGAGAATTGATGCATTTGAGCTGTAATTCTGGAAAAGAGTATTGAATATATCATAGTCTGCCAAGAAAACAAACAGATTCATCCTGGAATGGGTTAAACCAGGCTGCTCCTTGGAGGCAAGAATTCTGGGGCTTCATCTGACATACTTTGGACATATTGTAAGGAGGGACAGGTCCTTGAAGAGGGACATCATCCTTGGGAGGATGGAGGGACGGTGCAGGAGGGAAAGACCCTCTATGAGGTGGATTGATTCAGTGACTAGGGTAATCAGGATGCGTGTGTCAGAGGCAGTGTGATTGGCACAGGATAGAACAGGATTTAGGGCTGTTGTACATAGGGTCACTATGAGTCACAAGTGACTTGACAGCACATAACAACAAAAACAACAAAATATTGAGTTGTATTCCATATTGAAGATCAATTAGCAACACTATGATGGATGTAAAAGAGATTGAGGTTTTTAACAATTACAGCTTTTTTGGCTGCACAGTCTGCCCTCTGGGCACAAGCAGTCAGGAAATCAAAACCAAATCTGCTGTCAGGCACTTCTCCAGAGTACTGAAAAGAAACTATATCAGTCTAGAGACTAAGGTGCTCCTGATCCAGGCCATCATCTTTGCAATCACTTGCTAAACATCAGAGAGCTGGACAATGACTAAGGATGACAGGAGAAGAATTGATGCCTTTGACTTGTGGTGCTGGAGAATAGTTTTGAACATAGCCTGGACTGTCAAGAAAACAAATAGGTCTGTCTTAGAAAGGTGAAACCACGTTTCTCCTTGGAGGCTATTATTTTGAAGCTCTGTCTCACATACTTCAAACACATATCCAGGAAGGACCAGTCCTGGGAGAAGGACATCATGCTCAGAAGGGTGGAGGGATAGCACAGAAGAGGAAGACCCCCAGATGAGAAAGATGGATACAGTAACTGGGAAAATGGGGGTTGGTGTGTCAGATTCAGTGAGACTGGCTCAGGACAGGGCAGGCTTCAGAAATGCTGTACCTAGGGTTGCTATGAGTTGCAGGTGACTTGATAGCACACAACAACAACAACAGTCCTTGATCTTCAGCAAGTCCTCAAGTCCTCCTTGCTTTTCAGAGTTGTAATAGGGAAAAAGCACCAAACTGGGAAACATTTAGGGAATTTAAAATCTCAGTCCCCAGGCAAGCTGGCCTCCTCCTGAGACAGTCAGGCTGAGCTGTTCTCTGTATAAGTGGCAACCTCTGTGAGCAGTGTGGTGCCTGTGGTGAGACACACTGAGGTGACCTCAGAGGTCCTCTATTTCTCTGAAACTCAAATTGAATAGCTTTGAAGTGACAAAACTCCTCTGAAGAGGCTTAATTTCCAGTCTGTCTTAGTATTTGCAGTATTCCTCTGCCTTTCTAAAGGAAGGTCTTATTTTTCAAGTGAAGTCCCAATAGTCTTTCTGGTTTTGAAGTTAGGTTCACAGCAGAAGTTTTGGATAATATTCTAATTCTTGTAATTGATCACACACAATTTACACTGTGGTTATTTGTTGTTTATTTTCTTCTGGGAGAAAAAAAAGAAATAAATCTTGGATTTATTTATCTGTTGTAGGAAGGTATGGAGGGAACGGTATGTAAGACCTCAGTATATTTGAACATTGCCTTGCTAAAGGCAGACCACTGATTCAAAAATGAACAAAGAACTTACTGAAAACAAAAAGTAGCCTTTGCTCTGATATATAATAGTACCACAAACTTATTTTATTTCTCAAAAATTCAGCACATGGTTCAAATCCACCAGCTAGCCTATGGGAGAAAGACCAACTCTTGGGTGGTTACTGCCTTTGAAAACTCCCTGGAGGATCAGCTATGAATCAGTTCCAACGAAACAGCACATAACAACAGTGACACATGAAGAAGTTTATCTTTTGCTTTTTGAAGAGAGGAATGAACCTGGGGGTGGGGGTGTAGAGAAAAAAGTGCAACAATGAATGAATGGAAATCCCAAATCTCTGTAAATGTTCATTGAAATTAAAAAAATAAAATTTAAGAAAAAAGAAGCAGCTCAGGTGGTGTAGTTCTTAGCAAGTTTTACTGCAACACCCGAGGCAGTGCCCCACTCACAATTCAAATGCAGCAGTGGCTATCTGGGAGAAAAATGGACAATTCCTCCCACGTGATTTACAGCCTCTGAAAATGCAAAGCAGGGTCCATTAAGAGTTGGCTCTGACTTGACTACAATGAGTTTTTAGTGAGTAGTGTATTGTATATTTGTTGAATTACCTTTTCAATGGACAATCATATTTTTACCCCTTCTGTAAACCAAGTTCTAAGGAGATATTTAGTAGATACGTAGTGGCACTGCATATGTGACTCAGCCTCTCCAGCTTGCAAGTCTCTAAAAAATAATATGACTTAATGTAGCAAACACAGTAGCACGCCAAAAGTGATTACTCAATGGCACCTTTAAAGTTATATCATTGCACGGGGGTGGGGGGGGGTGAAGTTATATTACTGAGTATATAAAAATTAGAAGAGTTATTGACTTAAGTATTTTTAATACTACGTGGCAAGGTATCAATTTTATACATAAAAGGGTTACTTCCTGACCAAAGGAACAAAAAAACCCAAAAGAAAATCAACAAAAAACCCAACCCACTTTTAGGTAAAGAGTAATTGTAGCACATACCATTAAAAGCAGAGACAGGTATTGATCTATGGTGTCATTATGTGCCATCGAGTCACTGTGACTCAGAGACACTATGCATAATAACTCTAAACCCTGTGCTACCCTTAGCCAATCTCCCTGTCTCTGATATATCTACTCCTATGCACTCCTATGCAGTCCATCTCCTCCAGGGTCTTCCTCTCTTTCATTGTCCCTCTGTCCTTCCAAGCATGATATCCTGCTTCAAGGACAAGTCCCTCGTGGTCACATGCTCAAAGTATATCAGACAGAGCTTCATGATCCTTGCCTCTAAGAAGCAACTTTGTTTTACCCTCTTCAAGACAAATCTGCTTGTTCTCTTGGAAGTTCATGGAACATTCAATGATCATCTCCAGCACCATAACTCAAAGGCATCAATTTTTTCTTCTGTCATTCTTAGTAATTTTCAGCTCTCTGATGCATAGCAAGCAATATCTTGAATCAGGCGTGCATTAGTCTTTAAGTTGATATTGTTGCTGTTTAGCACTCTGGAGAGGTCTCACCAGCAGATTTTTTTAATGCAGTTGGTCTTTTGATTTCCTAACTGCTGGTGCCAAGAGTGTTGATTGTGGAGCCAAGCAAGCTGAAATTATGACAATCTCAATCTCTTCTCCATTTATCCTGGTACTGCTAATTAGCCCTATGACTACGCAAATGTTGAGCCTTTAATCTCAATATAACAAACAGAGACAGACATTGACAATTTGTCTGAGAAGTCATAAAAATAACATCATAAAAGGTTAGCATTCTGTTCTGGGATTCCAATGATGTAAATGGATAGAGAAGCTCTGGTATATTCACACAACGGAATATTACTCTGCATTGAAAAAACAAGGAAATCATAAAATATTATTCAAAATGGGTGACCCTGGAGGACATTATGCTGAGTGAAATACCTCAGTCACAAAAGAACAAATACTACATAGTGCCACTGTTGTAGAATGGGACTTACATCAGGGTTGGGGTGAGGCTGAGAAAGATTGGATAAATTATGTATACTGCATTGAAATAGATAAGGGAAAGAACTGTTTAAAAACAATATATGATTGTATTATGGTCATGACAAGAGTCCAGAATGAAGGTTGCGCAGTGGAGTGTACGGGGTGGGAGGAGAGGGGGCTTGTATACCAATGAAAGAATTTTCCTTTTACTTTTCAAAGAGAAGAGTGAACTGGTGGGAGTGGTGGGCAGGGAGAAAAATGCAACGATGAATGGATGGAAATCCAAAGTCTCTGGAAACGTTCATTAAAATTAATTTAACACATTGCCGCAAATGCAAGTAATACAGTGGGGAAAAATGTGTTTCTAAGGACGGTAGTCAATTTAAAAGTGTGCGGCAATGTGTTAAAAAAATAGCTTTGGGAGGGGGGAAAATAGCTTTCATTTATTGAGGCCATTCTATATGCCATTCATCATACTATATTATCCACCTGGATTATATAATTTTTCACCCATCACAACAACATTTGAAGTTGTTGTTGTTGTTATTAGCATAACTATTTTTCAAGTTCGAAAGCTGAAGTTTACAGAGTTTACATGCTTATATGATGTTGTGCAGCCAGTATACCGTATATGATGCCAAACTGGTGTTCAGTCTAACGCTCAGGTATATTCTGAATTGTAAAACCTTAGCACAAGCTTGTCTATATAAAGTAACCAGAAAATATCAAGCATCTGTTTCATTAAATAATCTATGAAAGTAAGAGTACCTAAAAGAAAACAATATAAAGTAGGTAGAAACAGTGTGGAAATGTCACTGAAATATATAATCAATAGAACTAGATAATGACAGAAATGGAAGGAAATTATTAAGACATTTTTTAGTGTTTTCACCAATTTCTTTATGAAGAGACATTTGGAAATGGATACCAGAATATTATTTTGGATTTGATGAATATGATGTATTTTGTGTATCTGTATATATTATCTAGCCTGAGTTCTTCAGTGAAATGCACGTGTATGAGCCCAAGTGTCTCTCCTGAGTCTCAGTGTCAGCTGGGTGGGTGCGGCCTCTTGAGCCTGGAAGAGAGGCTAGTAGGGAATGCTGGGGAGTTTGTGGCTTTCTTTTTCCCCTCAGTGGGTGGGCACAGAGCAGACTTGCTAGATTAATTAGGGGTCTCTGGCCCAGAGTTTGCCAGTGTTTGGGAATGCAAGAATGGTAAAATATAGTAGAGCTCTCGGGCCTGTGGCCCTCAGGCCTGTTTTTAGTTGTTTTTGGTCAAACATTCTTCTAAGTCATATGTGTCCATTTGCCATACAGAGGTAACTTGTGGTTGCTGTGAAGCTGAACACTGTTACACTAATGTGTCAAATGCGATAATGGTTATCCATTGTGGACAGTGTGTGATGGAGCTCCCTCATTAAAACAATACACACACACACACACACACACACACAGAGTCATGTGTGTATATAGTTGTTGTTAAGTACTGTTGAGTCTCTTGCAACTCAAAGAGACCCTAGGTACAACACCTCTGAATCCTGCTCTAGCTTGATCCTATTTCATTGTCTCTGACACACCAACTCCCATTATCCCAGTTAATGAGTCAATACATCTCACCCAGGGTTTTCCTCTCTTATGCTGTCCTTCTACCCTTCAAAGCATCATGTCCCTCTCTAAGAATTGATACCTCCTGGCAATATGCCCAGAGTGTATCGAATAGAGCTTCAAAATCCTTGCCTCCTAGACGCAGCCTGGTTTCACCTTCTCCAAGGATGGATCTGTTTGTTCTTTCACCAGTCAGTGGTATATTCAATACCTTTCTCCAGCACCACAACTCAAAGGCATCTATTTTACTATCATAGATGTGTTGTTGTCATGTGCCATCAAGTCACCTGTGACTCATAGTGACCCTATGTATAATAGCTTGAATCCTGTACATCTATTAAACAATAACATATTTAAAAGTTTTATTTTTGTTATGTGCCATCCAATCTACCATAATTCATAACAGTCCTATGAACAATGGTTCTGAAACTTGCCCTGTCCTGAGCCTACCTCTTTGACACAACTGCCTCCATGCCATAGTAATTGTCTCAATCTGTCTCACCCAGGGCCTCTCTCTTCTGTGCTGATCCTCTACCCCTTCAAGCATGATATCCTTTTCCAAGTACTGGTTTCTCCTGGACACATCCCAAAGTATGTGAGACAGAGCCTCAAAATCCTTGCCTCCAAAGAGCAAACTAGTTTTTACACTCTCAAGGACAGACCTATTTGTTCTTTTGGAATTCCATAGCATGTTCAATGCTATTCTCCAGCACCTCAAAAGAATTAAGTTAGAGTAAGGATGGCAATGGAACCACCTTACCTCTGTAACTTGATTTGTGCCACTATTAGAACCTCTACTCAGAATATTATTGCTTTTCAATTTTTGACTCATGCACTTTTAAC